>NC_139642.1:37356121-37411121 GCF_964638095.1 Poromitra crassiceps
AAGGCTACATCTATCTTTTTTCAATAGGCTACATTTTGACTGGGCCGGTAATTATTCTATAATTCTATAAATTCTGGAATGTTGCGGCTCAATTGGCCGGTCCGAAAAAATGCTAGTGGAATCCCTGGTTTGGTTACAAATTCGCTAAAGCTGTTTCCTATCACATTTCTTGTTTTCGATACATGCTACCAGCCGACCCCATAAAAAAATAAGGATAAACAACACTAAATGGGCGATATCATACAGTGACAGGCTCAAGTGGCTTTCCCGAAGGCCATGTTGTTGTGAAAATATTAGTTTATTGTTGAAAAATGAGGTTTTCTGTGCCCTCTCTTCTCCTGCACTGATTCTCTTAACCAGCTGACCAGCCAATCAGACTGATTTCTCTCACCGACAGCCAAACGGCTGGAAAAGCCGCTGACAGGGCCTACTAGAGCCAGTGGTGCAGCCACACCGTGAAGACTAGAGCGACAGACACTCACCGACCGCCTGTGTTGACCCATGACAGTCGGCCCAGTGTGTCTGCTTTCTGAGATGTTGTTTTTTCTAAAATGACTACTTGACTTTTTCAACCATTGTGATAGGAAAGAAAGAATATAGATTGTGGATCATGGTACTCACTGGGGGGGGTGTCTGTGTGGAAACACAAGTGGAACCCAAGTTTAGCTACAAACTTCAGAAACAGAACATCATCATCGTCATCATTATAAATAAAAGGGAGACAATCTCTGTCTGCGATTTCTGTCCCAGAAGTGGTGTCACCCAACTGGAAGTGATGTCATCAGTGATGTCACTTGAGCAATTGTGCATTGTGACATCACTGATGATGTCATAGGCATTGTGACATCATCAGTGATGTCATAAGAGCAAGTGAGCCCGCACAGCGATGGGCACTGTTTGTTTCAAGTGGGCACTGTTTGTTTCAATTTTTGTCCCACTGATGATGTCACAATATCTATGACATCATCAGTGATGTCATCAGTGACATCATTATTGACCAAAACCATCTTATGACATCACATGATGTCATGTCATAGGCACTGATGATGGCATAGGCATTGTGACATCATCAGTGATGTCATCAGTGATGCAAATTTGGCAATTGTGCAGTGCGCATGCCAATAGAGCAGGCAAGGGCAAGGCCACGCAGCAGCCGAGCTGCGGGCGAGGCCGTGCGTATGCGAGCTGCAGGGCGGTTGAGTAGCGAAACCTGCCTACTAATTTATATTAAAGATTATGTTCTGTTTCTGTTGTTTGTAAACCTGTTTTGAATGCAGTTTTTCAGGATGTATGAGTCTGTCTCATCGTCACAATTATTTTGTTTTTGTCTTGTCACTTTCTAAATGGTATGTTTCAGTGTTGCAGATTTGTTCTGTGACTATTAGCTTGGAAAACAAATCGTCGTATATGATTATACTTGATTAATCGTGCAGACCTAATTCGGCTACCCATGACTGATTGACTATGTGCTGTAGGAAAGTGAGGAGATAGGTTGAGAGCAGGCTAGGACGCTGGAGACGCAGTAAAAAAATCTCTTATGTTCCTCCAAATATCAGGTTTCACAGAGAGAGATGACATGGACTTGAGAGAGAGAGGTAGGATTGGAATGTTAGAGAGAGAGAGAGAAGAGTTGAGCAATAGGAGAGAGAGAGAGTGATGAGGACGGTAAGATGAAAGCAGATACTTACTTCTCCCCTCCAGGCAGGTAGGCCCTGTGTGTGTGTTAGGTGTCCAGAGAGAGAGCATGAGAGAAGGAGATTCAGTCCGGTCTGAGAGCCAAGCTGCTGAGAAAACGCCAAACCTGCTCCACCTCGAGTCAGGGGAGCGACAGGGAGGAAGACTGGGGGGGAGAGAGAGAGAGAGGAAGAAGGATAAGGGTTGAGGGTTTGTTTGTTCGTTGGTTCTTTCTGTCTGTCTGTCTTTCTCTCTTGCTGACTTTTTAGTTGTCTGCCTGCCTGGAGGTCTATATCTCTCTGTCCATTGCAGTTTACCGAGCCACGCATTAGACTTCACGGTAAGTTGAAGCCAAAGTCCAACTCGACCTGACCAATTGGCATAAATCAACAGCCCGAACTGAACCGGGCCGGGCCGGTTCCCGTCGCACTCGGGCTGAAACTGAGAACGCTACCATGCATATTAATACAGTTTTGTTTTTATCTGCAGGATCAAGAGACAGTGATGGAAAAACAGACGTGGGTTCTCATTGAAGTATAACATGCACCTCCAACCCTTTAAATGACAAGTGTCAAAGTGCGTCTGTCTGTCTGTCTGTCTGTCTGTCTGTCTGGTGGAGACGGAGAAGGAAGCTGAGTGGAAATGGATGAAATAAGTGCCTGGGTGGGAAAACAACGAGGGAGAAACAGTCGGAGGGGCAACATTATGACTCTTCAGTGTAACGGGGAGAAAAGGGCCCAGCTTATTGGCTTAGAGGAAAAATCCCCTCTGGAATGAGCGTGGCGGCCAACATCAACACAGCGCTCTAGGTGCTCAGGAACAGAGGCAGCGATACCGTATGAAGTACAAAGAAAAAACATATTCAATATCATAACAATAACAGGACGATTTCTGAGGCCAAGTCTGGCTTCTAGGCCAGCATTGTGTGGAAGTGGACTTATAGTAAAAACACAAATCTGTAAAGTCTCGAGCTACAGACCAGCTTTCCTTGCTCTTAAAGGAATACACTAACTTTCTGGAAAAATAAGCCATTCTTAAAGCATAACTTTCTGATATTTTCCATAATACTGATCGGGTTCTATCAAAATCTCTTCAAATGCTTCACTATAGACTAGAGCTGCTTTAACACTTGGAGTGTGTCTTAGTGTGTCACTATATTAATATATATAGTGTTGACATTTACCTGGACTAGATATATCGCACGCACCTTTCTAGCGTCCCTCGCTGCTCAGCTGGTATTGCTCTTTCTACCGTGCCTCGTTGGTTTGGCCTCGCCTCGAGAGGGCTCGCAGACTGAGCTGGTCTTCCAAGGAGGAGGAGAACCTCTCTCTATGGTTTGGGGGGTGGAGGAGAACCTCTCTCTATGGTTTTGGGTTTGGGGAGGAGGAGAACCTCTCTCTCTATGGTTTTGGGTTTGGGGTGGAGGAGAACCTCTCTCTATGGTTTTGGGTTTGGGGTGGAGGAGAACATCTCTCTCTATGGTTTAGGGTTTGGGGTGGAGGAGAACCTCTCTCTCTATGGTTTTGGGTTTGGGGAGGAGGAGAACCTCTCTCTATGGTTTTGGGTTCGGGGCTTTGAGTCTCCGACCCCTGGTGGTCCCTGGACCCCGCATTGAGGACCACTGCTCTAATGGACTGAACACTGAACACACAGAAGGTGCACAACTCTTTTGGCGGTCATGGAGTTGCTGTATTCCTGTTACAGCCACCATGTGAATGTGTTAAATCAGAAATATTTAATGGAGGCAGATGGTGGTTTTAAAGGCCTGCTATTTGCTACGGGGCCAGCCCAGTTTGACCTTATATTTCACTCCTGACGGTGCCTGGACCAACTCCACAATTGTCTTTTTAAATTAGATCGTGTGGTTGAGAAGATGGTTGAGTAAAACAATGATCATTGTTTTCACTGCTGGTTATTGTTTCCAGTGGAGGCGATGGCTGGCTCGTCCAAGTGGGAGGCTGTGATCATAACAGTGAATCTCTGCTCATCTGCGGCCCTGTAACAATGTGCTGTCTGTTCAGGTTAACCACTCAACTCTTCTTCTCTGTGTCTTCTTCTGCACATAGGAACAGAGCCAGCGATTGGGTTCTTGTGTTTGCAGTTGTTTTAATCGCAGCCCCACAATCAAGCTAGGACCTGCATGTTCCGGGTGATGTGGAGGGCTTTCATGCGCACGCACGCACGCACGCACGCACGCACGCACGCACGCACACACACACACACACATACACGCACACGCACATGCACACGCACGCACGCACGCACACACACACACACACACACACACACACACACACACACACACACACACACACACACACACACAGACACACACACACAGACACACACACACACACACACACAATACAAGGAGAATTCTGGGTAGTGACAGTGTTTCACCTTAGTGTTGCAATGCTACTGAATGGCAGCGTATTGAATTTGTAGTGGGAGGTGAAACAAGAGGGAAAACGTTGCTTCTTTTGTTTGTTTACATTTTGCTGTCTCGTAACACTGGAATATTCTGAATGACACAGGCAGGACTTTTGTTCCAGTATGTGAATAGCTATAAGCAGGCCGGCCCCATACCGCAGCCACTTGGGAAGAATAGAGTGTGTGCTTTAATGCATGTACATAACTAGGGATGCACGATAATTATCGGACCGATAAATTATCGGCCGATGTGGCCATTTTGCGTTATTATTTATTATTCCGATAATGGCCTTTTTCCGATGGACCATGGACCATGGTTCGAAAAAATAAACACCGCAATAACGCTCAGCGAAACTTCGCCGTTAGTATGCACGGTTCCATTGACTGATATAGGTTCGGAAAATATTGATGTGCGAATTAATCGCATCAATAAAACGCTCCCGATGTGTAAGGAGGACCATAGTAAGGACCTTTAGTTTTAGATTCCAGAGAGCGAATGTCAGGTCAGGTTTGGTTTTTAATACTGAAGTTCAATGACACTTCAATAAATTAAACGTCATTAACAGAATGAAAATGAATGAGTGCCCCCGCCAGGCCGCCACCCTGCATTTCACAAGTCCTGTCCCACGAAGGCTGCTCTGATGTATCCTCGCTCATAGCTCCTCAGAGATCTCTCCTTGGTCATCGAGCAGGATAAGAGCTTTGGGACGGTCTTCAAGAAGGCGGACCAAAACAACTTCCGCTCACGTGAGGAGCAAGGAGAGATCAGAGAAATGGGATATACCTATAGTTTGCTTTCAGCAATGGCTGCTTCACATTTGCACTCTTTCACATATGAGTTTTGAACTGCCCAGAATTACCATAGTCCAAGTCCCCTTGAAATAAATTAACCCTTTACTTCTGGAAAACAAGAGTATCTTCATAACCCAGGAGGCATAAATATAATTCCCAACCAAATCCACATCACAGATTTGTCAACAATCCCAACCTCTCGTCAAATAAAACTGCCTTTCTCTCCGACTCCATTGGTTTAGACTTTTGAATGATCCCCATTCCCCACCTGCTTTTATGTCCAGCCCCAACATCCTGTTTGAGCTGGAAATGCATCAAATCAAGGAAGTAAAGATGCCGCTTCATGGGGTTTGTAACCACTGGAGTGACTGCGGGTTCAGTGCCTTGCTCAAGGGCAACTCAGTGGTATGGAAGTAGACTGTTTATCATTTGCTTTCCCTTCCCAGATTTTCCCAGACAGTCTGACTGTTTATCAGCATTTGATTGATAGCCGGTGGCAGTTCCCCATGCTTACTGTGTTCCTAGTTATGGTAACATTTGCCAATATGCTGCGCAGAGGGTAGTTGTGCTACAGACTGTAAATGTGTGAGCAGATGCCATGGTGCTGACTGACTTTACACCTCGCTAATGACAGGGGAGGGTGAGGTGATGTTGGACTATATGTTCCACAACATCAGCTTGGTCCTTACCTCAGTCTCCCCCAGCATGCTGTCATCATGTAATGATGGGCTGCCTGCAGCCCAAGGACTCAGTCAGGGGATGATTCATACAGTGTCTACTACTGTATAGGTGTTGATTTGAAACATGACATCAGGAGTAGTTTGTGGTCATCATGCGACTGAACCAGGTCATGCTGAGTGTAGAATCATGTGAACATCACGCAGCTGGCTGATTCCAAAATTCACCAACCACCAGATTTTTTTTTTTTTTTTTTTTTATTCTTTATAGAACACAACCTACAAATGACGGCTGGCTACCTACCTACCAAAATGACTGATAGAGTGTGCATGAACTTACCAACCACAGGGCACAGGCCAAATCTACTAGCATTTGGCTAGTGGGTGGCTAATGATAATGTTCCACCCTGACTAGGTACATGTGCTAGTCTAATTTCTAGTGAAAATTTAAAAAAGCGAAGCCAATGCATATATTTCTGTGGCGTATTCTCTTTCTATCTCTGTGTGTCTTTCTCTCTATTTGTGTAACTTGTGCTCCCTCCCTCCCTTGTTCTCTCCTTCCTGTGACCTGAGAGTTGCATTCAGAAACTTTTTGTCCGTCCTCCGACCACCAGGCTCATTCATCTCAAAATTCACCTGACACATTCTGTCTTTACCATGCAACTAAAATAGAGGACCTTGACACTGCACAGTCTGACCACTCAAACCACAATTTACAAGCATTTGGTTGGTGGCACAGGCAATTCCCTCTTTATTACATTTAGCATGTATAATTACAAAGTTTGATGGCCGATTGCGTTGATCAGGGTGTCTGCAGGTCCTAATTCATATTTTTATTTTCTAACCTTATGGTCTTAAACATCATGAATACAGTGCTAAATCTATTGTTTGAATTTAGTCTTGAATTCAGTTTTATAGGTCTTAAAAAGTTACGCTTTCATGGTGTGTTTTTGATGAGTAGAAATGCAGTGCTGTCAGTCATGCAGACCTACTGTATACTCTACAGCTGTCTTCATTTTCATGTTTCTTTTATGCCAACCCTATTTCAAATGCTAAATTGCTCTAATAACTTGTAACTGGCATTAAAAAGGTCTTAAAAGGTCTTATATTGAGGCCAATTGAAACTCAGGTGGTTACATTGTCTTGTATAACAGACTGTCAGGTTTTGTTTTGGCTGCTGACTTATTGTTGACATAAATATTACTTAATCATCTTTGAACTTGTTTGCCCTCCTGCCCCTGAACCTGAATGAATATTTATGTGTATTTGTGAGAGTGAGTGCAGACAGAGCAGGCAGAGCTCTCAAGGTTGTGTGTGTGTGTGTGTGTGTGTGTGTGTGTGTGTGTGTGTGTGTGTGTGTGTGTGTGTGTGTGTGTGTGTGTGTGTGTGTGTGTGTGTGTAAATATGTGCACGGCACACTAGGTAGAGTGCTCAGCGCTCTCTCTCTCTGCCTCCTTTATCGTTGACCTTTCCACATTCCTCAACCTGCTCCTGGAAGTTGGCCCTGATTGGCTGCAACACTACATGCTTTGTTTGAACTCGGCCTCTGGATTGGCTGGTTTGTATGTTTCTGGCTCAGATTCGTCAAGTGGATCTGTTCCTGCTGTATTTTTACTCTGAGAGGAATGTCAACAGGCCTTTTCCTTATTGAGTTTGACACCTTATCGTCTGTTTGCAAGATAAACAATGAAAAAACCCACATAGTTCCTCCTAGCTATTGGTTAGTCTGACTGTGGGTCCTTACTGTACTAAAAAGATAGTGAGCACGTGTTTTAACTCATGATTACTATATACAATATGTTCATGATATTAATGTTTCTGATTATGGTGGGATGGGAAGTTGGAGGGTGTTATTATTATATCTCGGTATTTAAAGAAGCGGGTTTCCTCACTTAGCTGATAACTCCTTGAGTAATCCATAAATAATAAATAACTTGTGTTTCTAATGTTAAGTCATTGGTTGGTATGGCAACAAGACGTCTATAAGAGCTAATATCCAAAATTGTATTTGATTCAAGAAGCTATTGAAAACATTAAGATTGTGTAATCATTTTCACTCGTTTAGCTTTCTGTGTAATTCCTTTTTCTAGAATGTCGTCCTCAAATTCAGTGTTGAGCTTAGTTGCTTGTTTTTATTTGTTGATGAGATGCAATGCAAGGTGCAATGTTTTTCGGCAATTTAGACTGGCAACGTCCCCGCCACCACAAGCGAAAAAGTGAGACACGAGGGTAAAAACAAAAATCAATTCAGGTGTTTCTTGGCAACAAGCTGTGCCGATGTGATGAAAACAACAATGCTGAGGCAACTCCTGGGGACCCTGCTTTCTTTCTGATGGGTTGTTGTTGCTCTCTGATTCAGCCTCCCTCGCTCTGCTCTCTGCATCCTGCATCATCTCTTCTGTCATGGATCTGTTCACATTGGCAGGCAGACATGGTATTTCACAATAGTCTGTTTTTGTCAGCCTGTTATGAATAGCATTAATTTGAACACTGCTGTGCCAAAGTGAGGCAATATCATGTGTTCTGGTTAAGTTGTTTCAACTTTACAGCTGCGCCAGGCAAGACCTTCTGTGAAAAATACCCATCTTATCAGCCTAAAGGAGCCTTCACATGATAAGAGGTCTGCACTTTTCTCTGCATGAGGTAGAGCTTCACAACCCGGCAGCCGGCTCTGCTCTGCTGTCGCCTCTCTCTGGCATTACGTCACATACAGTATATATATATATATATATATATATATATATATATATATATATATATATATATATATATATATATAATAATTATTGTATATATATATTTTTTTAATCAAGTTCCCCGCCCCCCACGGGCCCCACCACCCAGATTCTTCTGCCGTTTTCTCCCAAATTGTACTTGGCCAATTCTCCCTGCTGTCCCGGAGCAGGAGAGCCGTAAACTAGCACATGCTTCCTCCGATACATGTGCAGTCGCCAGCTGCTTCTTTTCACCTAACAGTGAGGAGTTTCACTTGCAGGACATACCGCGTGGGTTGATCACGCTATTCCCCCCCAGACAGTGCTGATGCTGATATATTCAACAATAAATAATACAGTTGGAATGAGAATAGAACAAGGGATCAAAAACACAAGATCATCAACGTGTGTGCGCGTGCGCGCGCGTGCGTGTGTGTGTGTGCGCGCGCGTGTGTGTGTCAGTGTGTGTGTGTGTGTGTGTTCTCGGTCTCTCTCCTCTCTCCCTGCTCTCCTTTTTTCCTCTGCTCTCTCCTCTCCGTCACTCCCCGTTTCCCGGTGACGTCATGATACTGGGCCGTTCAGTTTGCTGAAACCATAGGAATGCGACACGGAGGACGGACACACTTTTATATCCTAAACCCACAACAAGAGTTTTTCCATCTATTTTACGGTAACGTTAATGACCGACAGTCCTCTTCATACACCCACTCTGTTCGTCACGGAGACGTTAAGCCACGCGGTGTTTGTAGTTTAATTTGGTCGCGGAAATAACTTTGTTGCCGTGAAGTTTTTTCTTTCCTCGTCGTGAGCCGTGCTCTTGCTGCTTCCCCGACATGATGACATGAGATCAGGTGGATTTACGGTTTCTCTGCTGGATGAACTCCTACCTGCGATTAACGTGAGTATCTATCCACGAAAACGAAAGGGCTTTATATATATATATATATGTATGTGTATATATATATATATATATATATCGTTGCTATGTTTATAACGTTGTCTTACGGTCGGTTTGTCGTTGTAAATTAAAGAGTTAGAGGCTCGATTTGTAGCAGAGGAAAGGAAACTAATCTGCTCCGACAACAAAACACTGTTGCTAACGTCTCTCACAGCGAGGATTAACGGTCAGTAAAACAAAAAGCACAATAACTTTATTGTAAAAGCGAGAAAACAACAATGCGCCATGTGTCAAGAAGCAGGGGGAAAGGATTTGTGTTACACGCACACGCGCGCGCGCGCACACATACATACACACACACACACACACACACACACACACACACACACACACACACATACAGTGTTGTGTATAGAAGTGGGCAGTGTGTAGTTTAATTCCCCACCGTTGTCTTGACTTATGCCACTGCAACCTGTTACTGACTATGATATGTGAGCACGGAGACAGCTGCTGGAGGCTGTTCATCCGTTCAGGCTTTGCACAAGTGTTGCTGACACATGTCGAGAGGAGAACAGATATGGCAGTGTCTTCTTTATGTTAAAACTGTCTTAGGAAGTTTGGTTACTGTGGAGTTTTTTATGTTCTAAAACAAAAGGGAATCGATTTGAAGTTCCTATAGTCTGACATACAGTTTGTGGAGGGGGTCAGTGCTTCTGTTGTTGTCGTTATTCAGAATGTTATATTGGGTAGAATACATTAAATGTGATGCCAATGCTCAGGGTTTGCATGTTTTCAAGATACCAGTAATGAAGGATTTCCCATGACTTGAATTGGAGGCTGTAGAAAACCGTGATTCTGAACCTTTTTCATATCAAGGACTCCTAATTTAGTTCATTGATGAGATTTTGTCTCTCGGACTGGAATCTGAGAATATTTTTTATTGTCAGATATGATTTTGCCCAGAATTCCATCACTGTCTGTATTGTAGGTAGAGAGATAACAGAGAAACTGATCAAAACAGTCATTCGTCTATATTCTCTGATTGTGTTAATTGCGTTAGTTAAGTTATCAATTGTGATGGGCAAAAGTGTGTGTGTGTGTGTGTGTGCGTGTGTGTGTGTGTGTGTGTGTGTTTTTTGTAAGTGCATTTGTAGATGTAGGATGTTCAGTCTTATCTTGTGTGAGATAGCAGGCCCCTGCAACTGTGTGTCATGGGAACTTTAGGAAGTGTAACAAGCGGTTCCCTATCCTAACTCCCTCATTTACTGTAATAGCTGACAGATGTAGGCCCACTCACTCACTGCAATATTGATGCTGAAATTACCACACACACACACACACACACACACACACACACACACACACACACACACACACACACACACACACACAGAGCTATAGTTACAGCATTCAGTAGCTCCAACTCCAAGGTCACTCAATGTATGTTTGCACAGCACTTTATAAATCTTGGAAACACTGGGAGAGAGGTGATGTGTGTGTGTGTGTGTGTGTGTGTGTGTGTGTGTGTGTGTGTGTGTGTGTGTGTGTGTGTGTGTGTGTGTGTGTGTGTGTGTGTGTGTGTGTGTGTGTGTGTGTGTGTGGTATAGTGAGAACAAGCTATTAGTTATCACCCCTGATTCAGCACCGGCCAGCTAATGTAAGAGCACCGTAACAACAATAGTAAAGTGCTGTCTCACATTATAAAGCGGTGTTTAGTTTTCAGCTACTGCTTGTAGTTGTTGTCTCGGGGGGGGGATGCCACCTAAACTCACCTTACATTAAAAAAACAATTAGTCCACATTAAAACAGTGATGGGAGTTGGTCATGTTTTGCTGTGTCTGCCTGGTAACATGCAATCTACCAGCCTTTATTTAGAGGTCCTTCTCTATTCTACAAATGTAGTTGGCTGTAGGGCTGGGCAATATATTGATATTATATTATCAATATTGTGATATGAGACTAGATATCAACTTAGATTTAGGATATAGTAATATGGTGATATGGCATAAGTATCGCCTTTTCCTGCTTTTAAAGGCTGGGTAAAGTGATGTAATTTTCTGAACTTACCAGACGGTTCTAGCTGTACTATTTCTTGCCTTTACCCCCATTTAGACATTATATCCACATTATTACTGATGGTTATTTATCAAAAATCTCAATGTGTAAATACTTTGTGAAGCACCACCAATAGTAATGGAAGGAAACTCTGTCTTTGCACTTTTATTTTGATCACAGACTTGTTTTAATAAACGTGTTGGCTGACATCTTGCATGTGGCTTTGACTTACAACTGAAGTTCTGAACATTTAGCCCACTTCATAGAAAATACAGAGAAAGGCCGTGTGTCCATATAGCTTCTTTTTCTGACAGTTAAACACTGGAAGTACACTGGGAAGCGCTGATCCCAGCGCACAATATGCAATCAAGCAGATTGAAAATAACGTTAGGAAGCTAGCTTGATATCTAACAGCTAACAAGCTAGCAACACACGTTCTGTGATAAAAGCACAACACTCACCAGAAATATTAAGTGTCTAGCCACTTTGCTCCTACAATTGAGCCTTTCTGTCTCTGTTGTGATAATTTTACCATATGATTAGTTGAATGAAAAGTAGCACCTGACACCGGCGTCTTTATGAAAAGTTAAAATATTTTCAGCTGGGAGTCGGCGCACAAAAACGCTGGAGCGCTCTGATAATAGACGCTGGTTGCAGCGCACTTTCTCTAGACGTCCGTATGCACCCACATACGCTCTCTCCTCATTGGAAACAACTGAAAAAGATGCTGGAGCTGAGGAAAAGAAGCTATATGGACACACAGCCATATACTGTACATTGTGTATCGCCATTCAGTCTAAAAATACAGACTACAGAGATATGATTTTTGGTCCATATCACCCAGCCTTAGTTGGCTGTTAAATGTTTAGGATTTATCAATCATTTTGGCCTTGAGACAACAATGTGAGTTTCCTGACCACATTAAACCACACGTTCTTTACAAAGAACCTGTTGTTGTTACACAGATAAGGAGCTGTCCACAACGGCCTCCATTCTAGAGTTTTAGAAATGCTCTTATAAAGGACATAACTATCTGCCACAGCATAGAAGGGCTGCAACTAATCTTGTATTATCAATTAATCCATTGATATTTTTTTGTATTAATCGATGAACCATTTATTCTGTAAAATGTCGAAAATAATGACAAATGTCCATCAGAAATGCCCAGAGCCAGAAATTATTCTTCAGATGTGTTCCTTAGCGCAGCCCAAACACAAATAGAAATATTATTGTATATATTATTATATATACAATCAAATATGTAACTTATATTTGATTGTTTTTATGGTCTGTTCCTATGCCTCTTATAATGTTCCGGTGTTTATATTTTTTCCCAACCTGAGTGTGAGCAACTGTAGCATGACTCAATTTCCCCTCTGGGATAAATAAAGTTATTCTGATTCTGATTCAGAAAAACACAAAGTATTAATTTTTAAACGGAGAAAAGTAGCAAATCTTAGAGTTTGTGAAGCTGTAACCAGCAAATGTTTAGTATTTCTACTTGATAAATGACTGAGACGTTTAGTCGATTATCCAAATTATAAGAGTTATTTTTCTGTCGATCTACTAATTGAGTAATCGACTATTTGTTTCAGGGCTAGCATTGATATTGATTGAGTGAGTGCGGACGAGAGACTCACTCCAATATCTGAAGTAACCTGTCATTGACCTCAGGTCAGATTCCTCTCTCTTGGGATCTGCTCTTTATCAATGCGTGGTGGCTGAAACCATTTTCCCAAGGAGCACACATGAAGTTGAAACATTCAGAGCACAGAAAATATATTAAACATGATGTGTGGAGTTACTTAATGGCCATTCTTGCTTTGATCTCAAGTTACGTACTCCCCTTTTTCAGTTTTTAGCATGCTAAAATGCAAATACAGTCAACCCTGACCTCTGACCTATAGGTGATGGGCAGCCAACCAGAGATCCCTGTCTAATTAGACATGTTTTTTTTTTATTCCATATCTCACTGAGTTGCTCTCTCTGTCTCCTCTCTCTCTCTCTCTCTGTCTGTCTCTCTGTCTGTCTCTCTCTGTCTCTCTCTCATAGTTGGGTAAGGTTGTCTGAGAAGAGCCAGATGCCTTTAGCTGAATCACATAACGGTCTGTCTCACTGTCTCTTTGTTGGAAATGCCGTCTCTGTCTGTGCTTTGGCCCATATCAATAGGGATGCATGATACTGAAAACACATTTCAGAATACAAAAAGTCATATTGTGATTTTTTTTCTTCCCCCCCCCTGAATATTGTGCTAGGGGATAGGACTTGCATTATTCATTGTTCCGTGGGTGTTGCTTTTCCCACAGATTATTTTACTCCTTGAAAGAAGAGATCTCCTAATGCTCAGGGTTTGCAGGGGTTTAATATAATGAAGGGTTTCGCTTGATTTGTCCCCTGAACTGTAGGTCATCAATTTCTCACAGCACAGAGGCTGTCTGAACCCTCCTACCTCTGATTAGAAACATTGTCGACCATTTCAATATGAAAATGGCCGTGGCACTCCTTTCAGATGCACGTGCAGCCTTAGCTTACATCTTTTTTAGGGGTAAACCTGAGCAGTGTAAATCTCATATCAAAGTAGGGCTGATTTGGTAGTCAAGGGTGACAGATGTAGGTGTAGTGTAGCTCATTTATCTTGTTGCTTTATTGGACACATTGGGAAAAAAGCCTGTGCTCTAATAAGTCCTCATAGGCCTAGTATATGCTTTTGTACCTCAGATGTGTATGATTCCAACATGAGCTGAGCAGGTATGAGAGGAACTTCATTAATGACAATATAGCAAAAGATAGAGGAACTCACACACTGGCTACAATGAGGGAATGTCCACAGAAGAGCCTTATCCTTGAAAGATTAGCCTAAATACAAAAAGCGGAAGGGGAAAAAAATGGGGGGAAAAACAACAGAAAAGTGCACAAACAAAAAACAGCAAACCCACCATACATTTGTCTCTTTTTGCACTTTTTTTGCACACTTTTTGTATCTTTCATTGCTAACGCCCATGACACACAGCCTGCATCTACGGCTACCTCGCTGGCCTGTTGTGTCCACACAGACAGTGTTGCTGCTGTGACGCTGCCTTCCAGTAAACTGTGCTGGAGTGGAGCTGCAGCTGGGAACAGCGCGCATCTCGCGGTAAAAATAGGTGAGAGCCCGAATCTGTAGATGAGTGCAGCAGAGCCATGCTGCAGCTCAGCCCAAATTAAAACCAACAGCTTCCGCCTAGGGATGTAACGATAACCGGTTTTAATGATAACCGTGATAAAATTCCCTACGAAAAGCGTACAGTTTCAAATTTTTGTTACCGTGATTACAGTGCTTTGAAAAACATGGTAAATACTGTCCATCATCAACCACAGTTGGCAACCGTCTCCCAGATGCAAACACGCAGCCTTGGAGAAATGATTTCAGTGAGTGTATCAATCCTTTTTGGGTCTGAGTTTTCAATATAAAACTTGGTGAAATCATTTCTGAGTGTATTAGTACTTTTTGAACATTTTCAGCACATTTTAACAAACCGTGATAATACGATAAATTATGTGAAATTTTCATACTGTTACATCTCTTCTTCCGCCACACACACACGCTGCTCAGCCTGTGTCCCGGGTATGAGGCTCTCTTGTAGACACTCCCTCATTTAATTGCACAACTATACTATACTATACTATACTATACTATACTATACTATACTATACTATACTATACTATATAGCCTATATTTTGCTTTATTGTCATTAATTAAGTCTAAGATGTAAGGAAATGACTTTGGTTAATTATCACCGTTTCATATCAGGTCGATAAGGTTAAAATCTTCGAAGCCATCTCATATGAATCATCTGGTGCCATGGAGATTTATTTTGGCTATTTGAAGTTTGTTTACATTGGCCTTCACCCCGCTGAGTGTTGTTAGTGTCTTGTGGAGGAGATAGTGATGTGAGGTATGCCTCATCGGCACGACAGACAGAAAACCATTAGAGCAGATGGAGGAGAGGTGTGAAGCGTGCTCTGACTCGGTGCTGACCCACACTGACACACTGATGAGGTGTTCTCAAAGTAATGGCTTCTCCTGTCGCTCTCTCAAGGTTTCTGACAGGGAGGGGCCAAGGCAGCTGCAGGCCAGTGTGATGGGAGGGGCCAAGGCAGCTGCAGGCCAGTGTGATGGGAGGGGCCAAGGCAGCTGCAGGCCAGTGTGATGGGAGAGGCCAAGGCAGCTGCAGGCCAGTGTGATGGGAGAGGCCAAGGCAGCTGCAGGCCAGTGTGATGGGAGAGGCCAAGGCAGCTGCAGGCCAGTGTGATGGGAGAGGCCAAGGCAGCTGCAGGCCAGTGTGATGGGAGGGGCCAAGGCAGCTGCAGGCCAGTGTGATGGGAGAGGCCAAGGCAGCTGAGGCCAGTGTGATGGGAGGGGCCAAGGCAGCTGCAGGCCAGTGTGATGGGAGGGGCCAAGGCAGCTGCAGGCCAGTGTGATGGGAGAGGCCAAGGCAGCTGCAGGCCAGTGTGATGGGAGAGGCCAAGGCAGCTGCAGGCCAGTGTGATGGGAGAGGCCAAGGCAGCTGCAGGCCAGTGTGATGGGAGAGGCCAAGGCAGCTGCAGGCCAGTGTGATGGGAGAGGCCAAGGCAGCTGCAGGCCAGTGTGATGGGAGAGGCCAAGGAAGCTGCAGGCCAGTGTGATGGGAGGGGCCCAGTTATTAGAAATGGAAGATGGAAGTGGTAACTGCCCAGAGATCTTAGGTCATCACAGTGTTGATAATAATATCTTATAATGAATAGTTATCTCAAAATACTTACTGAAATACCGTTAGGAGAACATAGATATGTCATCATCAAGTCATCTAGCACACACTGAAAGACAGTAATCTTTAATGTAAATAAGTTAACCAACAACAACAAAATACATTGGTACGAACAATGTGCTTCAGGTTTTCTTATAGTAAGCAGTTACCACAAAATAAAATACATCCTCCAGTATAATTAAATTGCATTGAAACCGAGGCAATGGAATATACAATTTGCAATCTGTTCAAGGGTCAAAACGATTATTTTGTTGCAAGTCTTTTACCCACACATGAATCATAGAATCATCATCATAGAAAATAATTTATATACGGTTATCAATCATATAACGGTATATTTTCTGTTTAACATTTGTACACACCACTTGGTTTCCCAATCTGAATTGGACCACATGGAGTTGATTTCCACAGTAAAAACTTGCTATAAAAAAGCAGAACATTCAGTGTGTAAGAATTCAACTTTTGGAGCCATTTCAGTGCTTTTTCATGCCTTATAATCACTGCTGTATACCACAAACCAGTGTGGTACCACATAGGTATTCTGTGGTTTGATACCCTGCCCTCGGAGTGTCAGAAATAATTTTGCGGTTCGGCTGTTGCTGCTGGAGAAATCTTTGACATTCCTTTCACGAATTTGTAACCGACAGTTGTTGAAGAATAACCCAAAGCTCTCATCAGAATGTCTCTGTAAGTCTAGATAATGTTTGACCAGTAAATAGCAGTTTTGGATGGCACTACCATTGCCTCAGCGCTCCCAGATCCCTGTAAAACAGTGTATGTTATGTATGCTACAAGGTTCAAAACAACCTCCAACAGACCAACACACATCACATAGCCCGGGCCACTTTTTCTTGTTGGATACTGAAAACCATGTTTTGTGAACTCCCAAGGAACCAGCAGCGTTTTGTGTTGCTCTATGCAGGATAGTGGTGTTGTGGACCACCCATGTGCTTCTCCTTACTGGCATCCCACATTAAAAAGCAGTCCTTCTCTTTCCAACATTTGGGATGCCCAAATGTCTGTATAGCTTTGATTGCAAAGTCCTATATTTTAGGGCTGTGCGATTAATCGATTTTGAATCGTAATCGAATTAATTATTTGGGATGATGTTAAAAAAATGAAAATCGTAAAATCGTTTTTTATTTTTTATTTTTTTTATTTTTTTTTTTATTTAATTTTCACTTTAACTAGGGTAAGTACGTTACGCGGGGCGGCTCTCTCTCATGTACGCATGCTGCTACTTGTCCATTCTCCCCGCTGTAAAGTCTCTAGAGGCTGTGATACTGGCTACTAAAAACAGCAGCACAATGGACTTATTTCAACACCTCCGACCAAAAAGCACAGAGTGAGCACTGAGCGCAGCTTGTTGCACTGTGGGCTGTAGCCTACAAGATAACGATTGCCACAACACACTCACGCGTGCACACGAACACAGACGTTATCACCGGACGATGAAACGTTGCCTTTACAGTTCACATAATAACAAAACAACACGTGAGGCCACCGAGTACTGATAGATTGGCTGTATTCATGGCTGTAAGTTAGCAGCCTCAGCTGACTCACCTGTCCCTGTGTGTCTGAATTTCCCCCTAACTGCTATCGCAGTTCCACGCATTCCTGTTGTGATTTTGTGTTATTCTAGTACAGATATAACTCCAAGCACGGGTGGTCGATTAGACACTAATATAATTATCTCACGGAGGAACACGCAAATCCACCAGTGTCAAGTTAGCAAGCAACAGTTAAGCATAGCAGCGGCAAGCTAAAACAGGAAGTTGAGTTGTTCTACCTTCAGAGTAAAAGCGTAAATTGTCAATTATGGAAAAAAGGGGGGAAAAGAGCTCTGCAGGGCAACAAATGTTTAGAGAAGTATAATAGTATAATAAATCGAAATCGAAATCGAAAATCGAGTTTTGAGAGAAAAAATCGTCAATTTTAGTTTTAGGCAAAATCGCACAGCCCTACTATATTTACATTTTGACAAAACATGTTGCCTGTATTTCCTTACTCAATGTTTCAAAGGTAAAGGTGATTTAATCCTCAGTCTCTAAAACATTAGCGTCTGTTAGGCCGAGGTTTTAAAACAGCTTATAACTTCAGTGTTTTTCCACCGGTTTAACAGTAATACATTTTTAAGCGTAGATGTCCCCCCCCCCCAAAATGCCACATATCTCATTTTCAAATGTAACTTTTGTTTGTTTGGGGTCCCAATAACTAATCGTATCCATCATTGAGAGTGGACACATTACATTAAGCCATACTTAAAATTCAAGAAAACAGTCCGTTAACCAGGTTGCGGATTGCAATATCCCAGGCATCACTATCAGCAGCACTCATCTTCAGCAGATGGGAAATGATTGTCAGCCAGCAGTAAATGTGTCTGCTTCACCAGCCACTTTGGCAGGTAACAAACCATCATCTGGATGTTCACTAGCCACTTTGGCAGGTAACAAACCATCATCTGGATGTTCACTAGCCACTTTGGCAGGTAACAAACCATCATCTGGAGGTTCACTAGCCACTTTGGCAGGTAACCAACCATCATCTGGAGGTTCACTAGCCACTTTGGCAGGTAACCAACCCTCATCTGGAGGTTCACTAGCCACTTTGGCAGGTAACCAACCATCATCTGGAGGTTCACTAGCCACTTTGGCAGGTAACCAACCATCATCTGGAGGTTCACTAGCCACTTTGGCAGGTCACCAACCATCATCTGGAGGTTCACTAGCCACTTTGGCAGGTGACCAACCATCATCTGGAGGTTCACTAGCCACTTTGGCAGGTAACCAACCATCTGGAGGTTCACTAGCCACTTTGGCAGGTAACCAACCATCATCTGGAGGTTCACCAGCCACTTTGGCAGGTAACCAACCATCATCTGGAGGTTCACTAGCCACTTTGGCAGGTAACCAACCATCATCTGGAGGTTCACTAGCCACTTTGGCAGGTCACCAACCATCATCTGGAGGTTCACCACCAGCCACTTTGGCAGGTCACCAACCATCATCTGGACGTTCACAAGCCACTTTGGCAGGTGACCAACATCATCTGGAGGCTAAATTCTCTCCTAAAAATCTTTCTGGCTGGTCAAATTAATTAATTAAACAGTCAGTGGCTAGTGAATTTTAGGAGGTGGCATGTGGACAAAAAACAAAAGCCATTCCCAAGTTCCCTGCCCTGCTGCCTGGCTGGCATACAGTGAGAGAAAATGCAGCTGCACAGCGTTGTTGTGACCATGGATGTCTTTCTGCCTCCGGACCACCCGTGTGTTTGAATCAGGCCAGAAGAGCGGCAGAGGCCTGGGACAGCAGCCCAGTCCAGAGCTCATCAGCCTGGCTGTGCTCCACTCACAGGACAGGCTTTCTACCTGCTCACCCAGGCATACAGAGACAGCAAGAGAGGAATGTGAGGAGAGAGAGAGAGAGAGAGAGAGAGAGAGAGAGAGAGATGATGAGAGAGAGAGAGAGATGAGAGAGAAGGAGGGAGGGAAAGAGATAGGCAAAAGGGAAAGGTTGAGGGGCAAAGGGTGGGATGATGAAGAGAGACTATTGGAGGGAGAGGACAGAGCTTGCCTTGAGGGACCAGGGATGCAAGTAACGATAACGATAACTTTTGGTGTCACAAAATGGTGAAACATCTTGATAATCTTTTCCTCAAAAGCCTAAGATGACATCCTCAAAATGTCAGATTTTTATATCGCCCAGCCCTGAGGGAAGGGTGGAAGGAGAAAAGGAGATTATTAAAGGAAGGTTGAGGGAAAGGTAGAGAGAGAGAGATGGTGAGTGGGAGGGAGGGAGGGAAGCCATAACTGGGAGCTGGAGTGTTTGTTGTGTTGAGGGAGGGGTCTGCTTGTTTTGCTCTGTGAGAGGAGGGGCCCTTTATAACTTCTAGTTTACACTGTGTGTGTGTGTGTGTGTGTGTGTGTGTGTGTGTGTGTGTGTGTGTGTGTGTGTAAGAGAGAGAGAGAACTCTGTTTGAGTGGGTGGCAGGGTGCAGCAGCGTAGCTCTTTTTACTGTTGGCTTGGATGTTTTAATGGTCCCTCTTCTCATTTACAGAGAGTTAGAGGGGAGGGAGGTTTATGTGTGGTTTTATCTAACAGTAATATGAAAGCGCTGCTTTGGACAAATACTCATCTCACTGACCGAAACCAGCAGCGAGTATCTCAACAAGTTCATTTTTTTTTAACAGATTTCTGTTTTATTAGATAGTGTGCTCACTGCTCAGTGGCAGTGGAAGGTGGGAGCAGGGTGTTTCTAGTGGGAAATCTTCCTTAGTTGCAGACACACTTTACAGTTTTATTTTTGGGCTGAAATTGGTCTTAAAGTTTATTTGAACTGGCATTAAACATGTCTGTGGTGTGTGCTTTAGCTCACTGAGAAACCAAAATGACTCTTCATAGTGTTAAATTAGACCTGAGAAAAAGGCCCGGTTGAAATAATATGGTAAATGATGAAAATAATTGCCTGCTGCTACTGGCAGCTGCTGCATATCTAACAGTCTGCTTGATCCATTCAGCATGCCCTGCTGTTTAAGTTGCTCATTGTCTCAATTTATTCAACTTAATTATTTTTCATTTTCTTTTGGCAGCGGGGAGGCAATGCATGTTTTTATTTCCATTTGTCTCATTTACTTTTATAGAAACATGAAAATATAGCCTGTAGTCTCTAGAGAGTAGGGTTGTGCGATATCATCAAAATACCCATCGTGATTGTTTTACAGTGAAACATCGTGTTGGACGATGACATCGTCATTGACGGGTGGGGGTGGGGGGAATCATTAATTATTTATTAAGTCGCTGCGTTGCTGTAATGCCATTTGGCTAGCCGCTACAATGCGTTCACGTTAACAACAAGACAGCTGAGCTCTACATTATACCAGCAGGCTTGGATAGGCTATTAACCTCTCCTCTGTGCTACAGCACAGAGCCAGGCGACTGGAGTGGGCAGTGGCAGTGGCTGTCACTACCAGCAATTTGAACGGCGCAAAACAAATAACGTTAACGTTACAGATCCTCACCAACAACGTGTGTGTGTTAAATTTAACTAGCTGGCAGAAAACTGACTGAATTACTGGCTGATATAACGTTAGATCCGCGTGGGCTTAATTTGAACCTAATGTAAGAGAGAGTTTAGGAGAAATGGCTAGAGAAACGCAGCTGCTGTATCTATGGAGCGACTCCAACTTTCACTTTGGAAACAGGCAAGTTAAATTCACAGTTGAAGACTTGTACTCACTTTGGGTTGAAAACAGGAAAGAACGTGTAGTTTCTTCTTCGTCTTAAAAAGTTTTCACAACAACACAGCCGACTTCTCACGCGCAGGGAACGCCCTGCCGGCGACATTAAACAAGCGCACCCAGTTCAGAGAAGCAGTGGAGCGGAGGAGGGGGAGGAGGCATGGATGTATTAAAAGAACTGGATAGGGGACGAGCCACGCCCACCCATGCATTCGGACGGAGGCTGCTCACTGGCGCATGAAGCCATCATGGGAGGTTTTCTTCCTGGTTTTACTTCCTGACCAAGGAAGGACAAGGCGAAGTGCGCATGTGTGCCATGACGTATTCCATGACGTCTCCCACCCCTCCCACCCATGGATGTATTAAAAGAAGAAAATACACCTGTATACGGCTCTTAGTGGCTTCTGAAGAAAAAATGCCCCATAAAAAGTTATTTGATAATTAAAAGTCGTTTTATACTTTGAGTGACACCCGGAAAAAATTCCCCTGGGTTTAACAGCTGCCGGGGTCCCCATGCAAGTGGATGGGAATTTTCCTTTCTGGGCTGCATGGCGTCACGTGACTTACAATACAGAGCTTCGCCAACATGTTCAAATGGCTTCACAGCCCAGCGCTATTCCTGGGGGCTTGGCAGGAGGAGGAGGGAGGGGAGGCTTCCCTGAACTGAACTGGGTGCGCTTGTTTTTTGCCGCCGGCGCGTCCCCCGGTAAGTGGACTTGGCCTTTTTATTATTAAAACGCCACCATTTTAATTCGAACAGATGATAATTAATTACGATGATCCGATGTAGAAGGCTCAGAGGTCGATGGGGGGTCGGCGCATCACGATGGTCGATGCCATCGTCCATCGTGCCAACCCTACTAGAAAGAAACCGGATGGACAAACTCCGTCTTTATTTCAACACAGACGACACACCACACAATGCACACATGTGCACGGCAGCCAGTACACACACACACACACACATGCAATTGGAGGCGCCATAAAATTTGTCCTCTGCGTTTTACCCATCCTGGCTCGTCCTCCTCCATGGTCAGGCCAGGGGCGGTGGGCAGCTGCAGTGAAACGCCCGGGGACCAACTTCTTCCAACCGCTTCTGGTCAGACGACGATCTTCTGCATGTTTTTAGTGGGGGTCCGGTCCGGTCCATATTGATGTTACTTATATGGAGGAAACCCAGGGGAGCACGGGGAGAACATGTAAGCTCCACACAGAAAGGCCCTTTCGAAGAGATAGACCACCTGGGCAGGCACCGAAGGCATTGGGGTGACATACCCCCAGTAGGGGTGGGAATCGCTGAGTAGCTCACGATACGATATCGTCACGATACTTGGCCCTCGATAACGATATATCACGATACAGCGATACTGCGATAATCGATATATTGGAAGACGATACATCACGATACCTGTGTAACTGAAGAGAAAAAAATACCCCTAAAAGGCAAGAAGCAGGTATTATGTATTTATTAGCAGAATTGACATGAACTCTCTCAGAGTTCACTCACTCACTCATACCATTTTCGATACCACGGAGGAAAAGTTACACATTAAGTCTTTTTATTATTATTATTAAAACAAGAAAACCTATATAACCTACCTACCTATATAATTTCTAAAAGTAGATATTAATGATCAAACATTTCCATTCAGTAGCCTACAGTATTTATGTTTTTGTTTCAACTACAAACATAAATAAACGTCAACTTGAAACTATGTTTGAACTACCACACACAGCATAATATTTTAGCCTGTTTATTAAAAAAAAAAAAAAAAAAAAAAAAAAAAAAATAATAATAAACATATCGATACTTGGTGCCAGTGTATCGATAACGTATCGCAAGTGGAAATATCGCGATACCGTGAGTATCGATATTTTGTCCCACCCCTAACCCCCAGTGGCAACAGTGTCCCAGGCGGGAATCGAACACAGGAACTTCTTGCTGTGAGGCGAGAGTGCGAGGCAAGAGCGCTACCACTGCCTCACCATGCCAGATTTAACAAACACCTGTTGCTCTCATCCACCTGTCCTACTCTGGGGCGGGGTTGGATGAGCCATGGGCCGTCTGGATTGGGGGGGGGGGGGGGGGGGGTGGGTTATGCTGCATACTAGTTCAAACTAGGTGCTCAGAGCCCTCAGCAAGCAGCTTTTGGAGCTCGGCGATAAACTAATTAAGAACAAACTTAAATAACCTGACTTAATATCTCTGACTTTGAACCAGTTGTGTAGAATGACCCATATATGTTGTGCGAGTGTGTGTGTTTAGAAATGAAGCCATGAGCACTGAGCAAACCTGCGTGGACTTGTCTGGGATTCTCCTAGTCAAATATCTTGTAAGTTGTAATGTGTCGCTGCTCAGTCATATAGTGTGAAAACCACGAAACAAACACATTACACCTGGCATTAACATGTGTTTTCTGTCATCAGATTGCAATCAGATTGTGCCTGACCACTTGAAAGTACAGGTGTAAACGCCCCCAAGACACATTGAAGACAGATTGCAATCTGATCGGCCAAACCACCTCCGGAGGTAGTCATGGACACAAATGCAATGTGTCCTCTCAATGTGGATACAGCAACTGTATGCGGATTGAGAGGACACCCATTTTGGGTGATCAGATTGCAACCAGATTGCAATCTGATCACCTAAAACGCATGTTAACGCCAGGTGTGAATGAAATCAGGCTAATGTGGTGAAGCGCTATCTGATTGCAATCTGATGACAGAAAACGCATGTTAATGCCAGGTGTAAATGGCCTCACAAAGACTCCTGATTACAAGACAGCAAATTGTGTAGTGTGAAAAGGACAGCGTCACCCTTTCTGTCTGCCTGTTCACCTGTTGCTCTAACACCCGTCTGTCTGTCTGTGTGTCTGTCAGGCCTGACAGTGTTAAAAGTGACTGTTATTGATTTATCCACCAAAGACGTGGTGTTCAGCAGGTGGTAACCTCAGACCCCGACAGCTTGTCTCACCACCCAATAACAAAATAAATGCAGTGTACTTCAGAATGCAGCATTGAGTCAGGTGCCCAGGTTCACATTGTGCTGTTGTCCTCTCATTTCACCTCCAGGTCAGTTCATGTTTTTATTTCAAACAGTCGACTCATGTGCAGCTCTCTCCCAAATCAGATAGGAGCTTTGAGGTCACAGCTGTGTAATGTTTGCCTCTGTGCGCTCGGCCTCACTGGGAGTTTCGACCTTATCGTTTGTTGGCTCTCCACGACCTCAATCAAACCTTGTTTTCCACCAGCGGGCCTTCAGCTCACAGTTACACAGTATATTGTCGAGTCGACATGCACCAAGAAATTGAGGATTTAAAGCCACAATGCTTGCTTTGCATCCAGACCGCTGTCAGTGAATATGAAATGCTTCAACCCCCGCATCGCAATTTTTACACACTAATTTACCGCCTGCTACAACTCCCTCCTGTGTTTTCAATGAGATGTAAGACTCAGAGCCATGAACAAACATCCCTAGTAACTGTTCCCATCTTGCCAATAGTCCTAACCGTAGGCTCCGTGTTGATTTATGGAATAGTGCTTTGTGTAGTCGTTAATGAAAATCCCTGCAGCCACTTCCTCCAGTCTTCATTAATTCAGTCTCCAGTCTTTTGCTCTAAAGCAGCGCCAGCTATCTGTGGGCCGGAGTTAAGATGCACTGATTGATAGTATTGCTGTCGTCATCTGAACAGTAATGATGGGCTCCTGCTGTGATTTATACCCCCTGTGCTCTGTTGTCTCCAAACTATATAAGTGGGGGAAAAAGTCATTTATCAGCTTTGTAGTAACCATGCTGTTATTGGATAATCAATTTTCTTATAGTGCACAGAAACCAGACTTGTTATTTGGGTGGCAATCTGGGAACCCAGAGTCTATTTTTATTTGAAAAATAGACTCTGGGACAGCCCTACCTTTTTTCCTGGCTTCCTGTACAGCGCGCCTCTCCTGCCACCGTCACTTCCTTTTCCGTGTCCGCGATCCACTGTTTACAGTCTGAATAGCAACTTGCACCGCGACTTTGGCGATACTACTAGTCACAGCAACTACTACACCTCCAGTAATTTTCCACTGTTGTTGTGAGACGAGTTGACGTCTTTTATGCAGTGTGTTTTTGCGTTAACGTTATTAGCGAATAGCCGAAACGGACGCGGAAAAGGAAGTGACAGTGGCAGGAAAGGCGCGCTGTACAGGAAGCTGGGAAAAACGGTAGGGCTGTCCCAGTCTATTTTTTCAAATAAAAATAGACTGGGTTCCCAGATTGTTTGGGTGGAGACACAGATTTTGTAGGGAAATAAATAACAGAACATGTAACGTGGACCTAACTTACAAGTGACCTACTGAATTGTGAGTAACCATAAAATATTTCACTTGGAGTAAAAACAAAAAATTACGGGGGGGGGGTCGCATTTATTTTTTGTTTTTCCTCCAAGTGAAATGTTTTATGGTCACTCACCATTCAGTAGGTCACTGGTTGGCTTTGTTTAAGCCTTAAATGTTCTAGCCTTCGAAATGTCTATGCAGAAAATGAATGGGGAATTATCTTCCGGGGCTCGAGACATCACGGAAAGAGCTCTATTCAGTCGATACCATAAAAGTATTGAAGTGCGATACCAAGCCCTATTCACTGGTTTGCGCTGCACATTTAATCGTGGATAGTTGTATCATGTGATTTTACTTTCTGCTATTAATAATCATAGGACTGGATCATCAGCAATATAGAAACATTTTATTTCACATAGAAATAGTCTACATGTTGAGATAAGATGCAAAAAGTATTGTAAAATTATTTTTGTTCCACAAACATGTTAAGGCAAGGAGACCTATTTTATTTCAGAAGAGACTCAAGGCTAACCTTGCAGCATCAGGTGAACTGAAGGCAGCAAGAAGACTGGTGGTGGGGGGGAACTTGGGAGTTTTGGGATGCAGTTTTGGATAAGTTAAACTAAACTGGTAGCTAATGTTAGCATGTGTGTGCAACACGATTCTCTCTGACCAATCAGTAGCCTGCAGTGTTTTCACGTCACCTTATCGTACCCGCTCGGCCCCGCTCAACTAGCTGTGGAACCACGGTGGAGTTTCACAGGGCGCCTCAGCCCGGTACTTGCCCAGTGGAAAACCAAAAGAGGCAAGTAGAGGCAGAGCCGATAGCCGATACGGTGGTGGAACTGAGGCCTACGTGTTGTTGGAGGTGGTGCTTGTTGTCTGTGAAGCTGGCGCCTCTCTACGTGTTGTTGGAGGTGGTGCTTGTTGTCTGTGAAGCTAGGCTCTCTCTCTGCGTGTTGTTGGAGGTGGTGCTTGTTGTCTGTGAAGCTGGCCTCTCTCTGTGTGTTGTTGGAGGTGGTGCTTGTTGTCTGTGAAGCTGGCGCCTCTCTACGTGTTGTTGGAGGTGGTGCTTGTTGTCTGTGAGGCTAGGCTCTCTCTCTGCGTGTTGTTGGAGGTGGTGCTTGTTGTCTGTGAGGCTAGGCTCTCTGCATGTTGTTGGAGGTGGTGCTTGTTGTCTGTGAAGCTGGGCTCTCTCTGCGTGTTGTTGGAGGTGGTGCTTGTTGTCTGTGAAGCTGGGCTCTCTCTCTGTGTGTCACTGGGCGAGTCCTGCTGCACTTCAAACACTCCCACTGTGACCGACTTTATTAACGCCGTGTGACTCATGCCCTCTGACTCCGCCCCGCCCCGCTCGTTCCGCTCACTGTCCACTCCTCCCTCTCTCGCCCTGCTTCTTCTCATCCCTGCACCTTTCCACCCATTTTTCCTTCTCTCTTTTTTCACGAGTGGGCAGCCAACTTCCCTCAGTAGTTTTTTTTCATGTTATTGAGAGAGTCTTTGTCTATCAGAATTTCAGAAACATAAAAGTGTTTAATCCTGGGCCAGAAGCTCCATCCCTCCTGCTGCCCCTCTGCTCAGCTGCTTTGGACACACTGACCGAACAACACCAGCAAGCCTCTGTTTGACTAATGGGAGTGGCTCTTCTGATACACACTCACCCAACGGTGTGTGTGCGTGTGTGTGCGTGTGCGTGTGTGTGTGTGTGTGTGTGTGTGTGTGTGTGTGTGTGTGTTAGAATATTCAGCCTCACGCCAAGTGGTAAGCAGTGCTTCAGATGGGATAGTTCAGATTATTTGATGTGGGGTTGTTTGGGCTAGGCTACTTATCGATTGTCAGTGTATTACCATACAGTAGATGGCGCTCGGCGCGCTCCCAGTTTGTAAACGCAGAGAGTAGTCCCAGCATGGAAGCAAAGCTATGTACTGCTGTCACAGGGGCCAGCAGCAAAATGTCTTTTATTTGTAGCCACCTAAAAGAAGGCCCAGCTAAACAAATCTATATCAGATGGCAGATCTATATCTATGGCACTACATCTTCACAACCATAGAACTTCCAGATTCCTGCACACTGTATTACGCCACAGATCGCTGTTTGGGTCAGAAACGTGCTGTTCTTACGATTGATAGCCTGAAAGTGAACGTTGCTTTGATTTTGGTTGATGGTGTGTTGGGTGTGACTTCCTCCGCAGACTGTGGGATGCATGCATAGTGACTGATGTGGCGCCCCCTAGCTGTCGTGAGGAAATGCTAAGCTGTTGTCCTGTCATTAGTAATGGGAGAGCAGTGAGTTGTTGCTGAGCCTGTTCAGTTAAAGGTTACGGCTGCTTTAATAATGCCACCAGCTCGCTCCATGCTCAGTGGGGTGAAATAAGACCGTTGGGCTGTAACTCTTAGTTTATCTGCTTGACTGTGCTGAACTACGCACCCTCGCGCACACACACACACACACACACACACACACACACACACACACACACACACACACACACACACATACATAAAGATAAGCTCTGGCCTCATATCTTTCTGTGATATCTCTCTTGTTTTTGTGTGTTACTTTATCGCTCTATGAAGTGTTTTGTGACAAACTTGTAGTGTGAAAACTGCTTCATGAAATCATTTGACAAGGTTGACTTCACTTCTTCATTTGAATTCTGAATCCTTCATTGTGAGTTCTGTTTCTGTTTCTGTTATTTTCCAGTTAGTCTTAGTTATTTGTTTTAACTTAACACTAATTTGGATGCCAGAAAAGTAGACTAGAATTGGCTTTTAAGTAGACTAGGTCTTATACAGTAAACCACATCCAACTGGTATTCCAAGCAGCTTTAAATGCTAGGTATTCTGAAATACTGTTTGACCCCGGTCTGGTGTTGATGTGCGTCCTTGAAGCGAAGGACCATGATAAGTTCCTGACACTTTATCAGACAATATTAGAGTGTTTTGTGCCGTTACAATGATACAAAGTGCAGGTAGTGTCTGTCTGTGAGCTTGCCTACATGCAGCATGTGTGTGGTGTGTTTTACATGTGACACTTACACTTTTATTACATAATGCATTGGGTTAAGTAGTTGGGGTTAATGACCTTATGTTTTCCCATCAGTCTATCCTGCTAACCTTCCTTTGTCTGTCCCTCCCTCCCTGCAGGTCTGATGCTAGGCTGCAGCCGCCTCTGCCGCCGTCATGTTCACCAAGAAGAAAAAGTCTCGTATCCAGATCTCGGCGCCGTCTAACTTCGAGCACCGCGTCCACACCGACTTCGACGAGCAGGAGCAGAAGTTTGTGGGTTTGCCGCGGCAATGGCAGTCGCTCATCGAGGACACGGCCAAGAGGCCCAAGCCCTTCATCGATGCCTCCGTCATCACCACTGTAGAGCCACGTGCCGTGGAGCCACGCAAGGTCAGAGGTCACCGGGCAGAGCAAGGGGCAGGGGTGGTCTGGTCAAAAACAAAAACACCAAATTACTTATTATATTGGGGCAGCTTAGCTAAGAATTCCATAACAATTGTGCATTTTGTGATAAAAGCATATAATTTGGTACACTTACCGCTAAAGGCATTCAAAAAAGAATTGAATATGGGGCATCATGAATTTTGGGGGGGAATTGCCAATTCTCTTGCGGCCACAGACTGGCAGCCTATGGAAATTGTAACTGCAATAAAGTTGTGTAGACTAATCTGATATGGAGGATCTTGGTGTCAAATCATAAACAATTTTATGATGACAAATTCAAATGGAACATTAGAATTGCTTAGAAGCTTCCTTCTATCTCACAATTCCAGAGGTTAGGTTTGGGCAGTTTTGGCAATCACTTAACTTGAGTCTTGACTAGCCCCACTATTAGTTGGGGGCTCTTTATGATGGAAAGCTGCACTGCACTTTACTGGGTCTTGGAAATGAAGCTATAGAAATTATCCATTTTCAAAAAGTTGGAAAATGGATTTCTGAACAAGGTGTTTTAGAGCTGCAGGCAATCTCTGGTCCATGAATGAAGTCCAGTATTGATGAAAACCTTTAATCAAACTCAGTAAATCCTGCAGTCTGACTTTTTTTAATCACTTTTTCTTTAAACAAGTTTGAAGTGTCTAAAAAATGTATATGACAAAACTTCCATAATCATCTTTACATAATACAAATGAATTTAGGTGTCACATGACATTCTACTATTTTTTGCATGGACCTCTGCCACACTAGTGATGTAAGATGAATACAAATGACAAAATCAGCTAAATCTCTATGATTCAGTCAGCAGAAATGTGTAGGGGTCCACAACATGCATCGTCATACAAGACCGAGTCAAGAAGAAAGTCCCATGCTGCTGTCTCTCATTGCACTCTTCAGCTTATTTACAGTACTCAATGTACACTGGACCAAACGGTAAACATGATTGTCTCTTCTGCCAAATAATAAACATTACAAAAAAGGATGCCATGGCAAACAATCTGTGTAATGAATACAGAAGAATATGTCTGAATAGAGTCAGACGAGGTCATTCTCTTTTTTTTTTATTGTTTATCCAGGACTGTTCAGGAAGACTTGACACTGATTGGTTTCTTCCTAACATAGTCTGCCTATTTTTCTTGGTTTATTTTCTAAGAGTGTTCTTTCGGTAAATACAGTCAAATCTTGACAGCAAGGCAGGAAACTAATTTTCTAGTCAGTTAGCCACAGTAGTTATTAAATCCACAAATTCACCAGCTGTGTTACAGGGCATCACCGGGTTATTGAAAATGAAAAGCCTAAAATAAATTCACTAAATATAAGGCCTTAGAAAGTATTGAAGTGACTTATTTTTTCAGCATGCATTGACTTCTTTTCACTGGTTGTAAATTAATACACAACAGGGTTAGTAGCACAATAATGCAAAACATGTTCTTTTTTTCATCAGATCTACTCTTCTAAGTACTGTTGTACTTCATGTTACTTACCGTAAATTCCGGACTATAAGACGCACCGGTCTATAAGCCGCAGCACCAAAATTGACTATTTTTTTCTTCTATAAGCCGCACCGGACTATAAGCCGCGGGTGTTTTGATGTTTAATTACCATATGAAAGGGTTCGTGCACAGAGAGGAATGTCGGGAAAGAGATCGCTGTTTGGGGAAGCTCCCATTTATTAACATTTCAACAAAACAAGCATTACGGTAGGGTAGGCTATAGGCTATAAGAAGCTCCCATTTATTAACATTTCAACAAAATAAATACTGTAGCTATAAAAAATAAAACAATAATAATAATAATAAAACAATCCTCAAAAGGATAAAGTGCTGTAAAAACAATAAAACAATTCTCAAAAGGTTAAGGTGCAGTAAATAACTGGAAAACAAAAAACAATCCTCAAAAGGATAAGGTGCTGCCAACAAAACCAGGTACCGTAATCCTTCTCTTCATCTTTTAGGTGAAGGTGCAGCAAACGGCTGTAAACAGAGTCAAAGTAAAGTCACTAATCCTCGTCTTCCTCGTCTTCCTCTTCTTCCTCCGTACTGAAACCAGCAAAGTCCTCAACTTCAGTGTCGGAAACGAACAGGTTCAGGGTGGCTTCGTCAACCACTCCTCTCTCTCCTTCGTTGTCGCTCTCAAAACCAACGAACTCCTCTTCGTCACTGTCGGAATCGAACAGCCTCTGAAGGCCCTCAGCTGTGGCGGCGTCCTCCTCTTCATCACGCAGCAGTCCAGCCTTTCGGAACCCGTTGGTGATCGTGGATGTCTTAACACTCCTCCACGCTGTCAGGACCCACTGGCAAACTTGTGCGAAGGTTGCTTTCCTCATGCGCCCTGTTTTTGTGAATGACTTGTCACCGCTCGTCATCCACGTCTCCCACTCAATGCGCAGCGCCACTTTAAATGCGCGATTGACACTGATGTCGAGTGGCTGGAGATGCTTGGTCGTGCCCCCAGGTATCACAGCTGGAATGCTGTTTGTGGTCTTGATGGCTGCTTTGACCGAATCGGTTATATGAGCCCTCATGCTGTCCAGGACGAGCAACGCTTTCTTTTGGTGAAAGAATCCTCCAGGGCGCTGGACGTAGCACTGAGACAACCACTCCTTCATGACACTTTCCATCATCCACCCTTTCTTGTTGACTCTGACGCAGATACCACTGGGCATTTTCTCTTTCGGCATCGTAATCCGCTTGAAAATCACCATTGGCGGCAGCTTTGCTCCAGATGCTGTGCAGCCTAGAACACAAGTGAAATTGGTTCTCTCGTGACCTGTGGTTCTCAACGTGATCGACGATTCACCTTTCTTGTTCACAGTGCGAGTGAGTGGCAGGTCGAACGTCAAGGGCACTTCATCCATGTTTATGATCTGCTCCGGTTCGATGGAATAATCCTTGATCTTCCTTTGTGTGTATTCGCCGAAGTTTGCGATTTTCTCCTGGTAGTCGGGAGGGAGTTGTTGGCACACAGTCGTCCGCGCCCTGACAGACAGTCCCTTTCGTCTCATGAAACGGAAGCACCAAGATGGCCCACCTCTGAAATGTTCAATTTTCATCTCGGTGGCGACTGTTTTTGCCTTCAGTCGGATCTGCACCGTGGAAACGCCTCGGCCGTCTGCTCGCTGGGTCAACACCCAGTCCTCAAGGGAATCTTCAAGCTCCGGCCATCTGCTTTTGTGGCCTCTGAAGGACTTTTTCGTCTTCTTACACTGAGACAGTTCCTCCTGCTGCTTTTTCCAACGTCTCACCATCGATTCATTGATGCCCAGAGTACGCGCGGCTGCTCTGTTTCCCTCTTTTAGTGCGAGTTCGACTGCTTTCAGCTTGAATGCTGCGTCGTGTGAATTTCTGCGTACCTTCCCCATGGTAAGTGAGAGAGAGACTGCTGGTCTTGTTGTGATTCCGGGCGCTGATGAACTTTGAACCGGTAGGAGTAACCGGTTGATTTCCGCCAATGATGTCAAGTCTTTAATACACAAAGGCAATTCAAGGTGCTTTACAAAAAAATAATCGAAAAAACAAGCAGCAAAGCAATGCACATAAAATGTGCTGATGAAGCTGTGTAACCTGTAAAATCCATCGATTTTGGAGGTCACCGAGTGGCCGTTTGCTTACCGTAATTACCATATGTAAGGGTTCACGCACAGAGGGGATTGTTGGCTGTTTGAGGAAGCTCCCATTTACCGTATTACCATAACATTTCAACAAAACAACATAACACAACACCTTTGTTTATTTCGACAGTGCACACAGTGTCCGCGGTGTGGTGAAAAGAGGGCAACAGAGGAAATTAAAACAGAAGTGGATTTATAGGTAGAAAGAGTGCTAAAAAAGAGAGATTTTATTTGTATTTGGAATTTTTTTTCTGAAAAAATCCATAGATTAGCCGCACCGTTATATAAGCCGCAGGGGCCAAAAAACGGGAAAAAAGCCGCGGCTTATAGTCCGGAATTTACGGTAATTAATTTACTGTTGTCTTTATTCTTATGCTGACCATTTATAGTTTAAAAACACTTTCATTAGTCAGATATGTTCAGTCAGACTGGAAACGGTTCAATAGACTGTCTGGAGCACACCAAAATCGCTGGCAAACAAATTTAATGAGGTGCAAAATGTTCAGTCAGACATTGGCCTTTTTTTCTTTTTCTTTTTTTAAACTACAACACCTTTTTCATTTTGCTCTTTAAATTGGTCTTAGATTCACTTGTAGGCAGCACTAAAAGGTCTCAAATGTCTTAAATTTGCCTTCGCATAGCTGTTTTAACAGCCGTATTCACCTTATGTAGAAGAGACAGTCTGGCTTGAGAGACTAACAGGAAGTGTAAACACCATTGGAAGTTCTGATTGTGTTTACACTTCCCGTGACTTATAAACCTAGTCTGACTCATATGTGAGTCAAACTAGGTTTGACCAGGTGAGTCAGACTAGTTTGAGCAGGTAAAACAGCCGGCGTTTTGAACAGGAAGTCGTGACACAATGGGTCAAGTGGGCAAATTTCCCATCATTTGGCCTGTGTTTTCCACTCAGATTGTGTGGGACAGTCAAACTGAGCGTGTGTTGTTTTCCACTCAGAGTCAAACTGACCGTGTCTTTGTTCCTCTGTATTTCCAGACCATTGTACGTGGCAGCAAGCTGGGAGTGGACGGCTCTCTCACATGGCTGCTGGATGAGTTTGACACCATGTCGGTGACGCGCTCCAACTCCCTCCGACGAGGCAGTCCGCCCGTCCAGCCGCGCAGGGACTCAGGCTCCTCAGGAGGGGGAGGAGGCGGAGGGGGGCAGGAGAACGGAGACCCTCAACACAGACACTACACACACACCGACAGACAAGACAGGTATTTCAAACACGTCCGGGTGGGTGGACACTGCAAGCTTTTTGAATAAACAAAGCACTGAAGATGTAGCTGAGTATGGTACGGTTTTTCAAAGTCAGTGTACTTTAACTGCGTTCACACTGCGAGTAACTGTGCCGGCAGCTGCAAAGTTTTGATCATGTATTTATCGCTTTTATTGCCTCATAACGTTTTATTATTCTGATAGAGTCAACACATCTAGCGTGCAGGTGCTAATTTTGTATCATTAATTGAAATTAAATAGAAAAAACTCACAGAATTACTTCATGCTTACCATCAACCCCAACGATGGATGCAGCCATTCTCCATGCATCGTTTTTGAGGTTTTCAGTTCAACTTTAATAGACTGTAATCAATCAATTTGATCTGCACCTTATAACAAACCATCTAAAGACGACCTGAGTGCGCCAGTATTCTCCTTCTGATGCTACTGTGGTTCCTCAACTGTTGAGCACCAGTCTCCGTCTTCCTAACTGTGGTTTAGTGCATGAACTTTCTCTAAGACTGTAATCAACTTGTCATTCATGTTGCACTTTGCCAGGCGATATCGTTTAGGAAGAGCTGGTAGGGAAACAAGGACGTGTGGAGATGTTGACAAGCTTGTTTGGCTGGTTGCTCAGCTCTATAGGAACTGAAAGGATCACTACAAGTTGTTGATTGTGTTGATCAGTGTGGAAGCAGGGTAAGAACTAGCCTGATAGTCAGACTGAATTGTCAACTCGTACACTCATTTCCATCTTCACAAATCTGTGGAGTGGGCGGGACTTCGAAGGTCTGGACCCAGGCTAGGTAAGAAGAATGCCTGTTAAGTGCACATGGAGGGAAGCTAACAAGTACATACATGTAGATCCTCAGCAGTGTTTTCCCGTGGATGGAGTTGTAGCAGGGGGGATGAAGCATGTGTGGTGACGTGAGCATGCGTGCAAGATTTCTTTTGCAAAAAAAAAATTGCGTGCCCTGCCTAGTCCTGTCCTGTGTAGTAGGAGATGCAGTCAATACAATTGTGTTTGGCAATAGGGATCTATATAGTATTCCAATAATATTCCTATTGTAATCCTATAATATTCCTATAGTTTTTTTTTTTACAGTGGAATTCAGCAGCGGGGGGCATATTTCAGCAGCGCATATTTCAGCAGCGCTATATGAATGTATATAGGGGGAACACTGCTGTGCTCATCCACTCCATGTGTTTTTTGGTGACTGATGAACCAAATCTGAACATCTAATTTATTTTATATATTTTTGCTAGCTTGTGATGATGATAGCTATGTCAACTCACATATTTGGCTGTCAGCTGTGTCCACTGTCAGCAGACTGTAAGAGAAGTAATGCAAACAGCCACAGAGAAAGGATAAAGGCAAGTCAGTGAGCTGTACTCCGCAAGTATCCTTTAATATCTGTATCTGTACTAATCTCACTATATCACTCTGCTTGTCCCCAGAGAGCGACCCAGGCCGGACCAACAGAGCGGGGGCGACCGGGGCGACCCCCGCCAGGGTCAGCGCTTGGCCCGGCCCCACCAGAGAGACGGGGAGGGGGTCCAGGGTCGACCCCAACAGCAGCCACGGGGCCAGGAGCCCAGCAGAGCCCACAGGGAGCGGCCGGGCTCCGGACCCCCTCCACCACCACACAGAGACAGAGAGCCCCGTGACCCGCACAAGGTAGGGAGCCGTTGCTTGCTGCCTGTTCACTCATAGCCATGCCCATGAGAAAGCTACCGCCAATCCCATATATACTTAGGAACAAATAGTAAAGTGGCTAATGGTGTTGCATCATAACAACAGATTTTATTTTATTATTTTTTTTATTTTATTTTTTTATTCCTTGTAAAAAGCGTGGCCTCGCCTGCTCTATTGGCATACGCAGCGCACACTTTGCTCAACTTCGCATCACTGATGACATCACTGATGATGTCACAATGCCGATGACATCACCGGTGATGTCACAATGCCGATGACGACATCAGTAGTAGTAGTAGTTTATTTGACACAATGTAAAATCCACATTAAAAAAAGCTTCAAATGAAGACAGTTTACAATTTACATACATTAACACATGCCGAGGATTAAGTACCGTAAATTCCGGACTATAAGCCGCGGCTTTTTTCCCGTTTTTTGGCCTTTTTTGGCCCCTGCGGCTTATATAACGGTGCGGCTTATCTATGGATTTTTCCAGCAAACGGCCACTCGGGAACCTCCAAAATCTATGGATGTTGGTATGAGGCAGAACGAGAGCAAGACAGACATTATGAGAGCGAGACCCTGATTGGATGATGTTGCAAAAAATGTGCCTCGCGACCTGATTGGAGCACTGTGCCACTACTCTCTCTCAGCCACTACGGTAAAACACCCTCCCTCCTCCCTCGCTCCGGGGGGAAAAAGGCAGCGATTGAGCCTGAAAGACAGTCTGAATGAAATTGAATGTAACATTCCCAATTCTATGTATTACATTCTAAAAAACTAACAGCAACATTTTGGAAGGCTAAGCCACACAACTAGCTCGTTGTAATCTAACATCATGCTTCAAAAGATGGAGAACTGGCTGTGTTACGACGATGGCGGCGATTGAGCCTGAAAGCCATGTCTGAGACAGTAGCGAGACAGGAACAACAGCAGCAGCAGCAAAGGATCATGCACAAACCCGAGACGAAAGGGACTGTCCGTCAGGGCGCGGACGACTGTGTCAGCAACTCCCTCCCGACTACCAGGAGAAAATTACAAACTTCGGCGAATTCACACAAAGAAAGATCAAGGAATATTCCATCGGACCGGAGCAGATCATAAATATGGATGAAGTGCCTTTGACGTTCGACCTGCCTCTCACTAGGACTGTTAACAAGAAAGGTGAATCGTCCATCACGTTGAGAACCACAGGTCACGAGAGAACGAATTTCACTTGTGTTCTTGGCTGCACAGCATCTGGAGTAAAGCTCCCGCCGATGGTGTTTTTTAAGCATCTCACAATGTGTGATTTTGTCTGGGGATTAGTGACCTGACTTTTGTTTTGTTGAAATGTTAATAAATGGGAGCTTCCCCAAACAGCCATCTCTTTCCCGACAATCCCCTCTGTGCACGAAGCCTTACATATGGTAATTAAACATCAAAACACCCGCGGCTTATAGACCGGTGCGGCTTATATATGTAAAAAACAGTCAACTCTGCAGGTGCGGCTTATACACCGGTGCGCCTTATAGTCCGGAATTTACGGTACACAATAAAGCCAAAGGCTTATTTCCATTGTGATCCTCAGTGCCTATGACATCATCAGTGATGTCATAAGATGATTTTGGTCAATAATAATGTCACTGATGATGATGTCATAAACATTGTGACATCATCAGTGGGACAAAAATTGAAACAAACAGATATTGCCCACTGAAGAAGACTTCGAACCAGGTCTAGAGTGAGATCATCCAACTGTGAGAGGCAGCAATGTGTCGCAAGGCACCATCCAGTCTTTCCCGGAAAGCCATTAGAAGATGAAGTATTGCCCACTGAAACAGATATTGCCCACTTGCTCCCTTTCATATAAGGATGGTACAAAAGCATAATCACTATGATTTTTTTGCAATGACAAATCAATTGTCCAAATTATTGTTGGATTAATCAACTCATCGGCTACATTTCAACCACCTTCCCCACCACATCCTCTCCTTTGTTTTCTCTCTTCCATCTTTTCCTACTCCCCCCCCCCCCCCCTCCCCCTTCCTCCAGGACCAGGTGGTTCGCAGGGAGCAGCCCAGCGACCGCAGGCCCAAGTCCAGCTACACGGGGAGGGATGGCAGCCCCCAGTCTCCCCGGGACAAGAGGCCTCTGTCCGGGCCCAACATCCGAACGCCCAACCTGCCAGTGACTGAGGGGGTGATGAAGACGGCCCAGCAGACCACACGGCCCTTCAACACCTACCCCAGGACGGACAGCGAGGGGGGACGCAGCCCCACGGGACAGGTAAGGACGGTGGCATGGAGAGTCAGACAGACAGGTAGGAGGATAGATGGCTGTGTGGAACTGAGTCAGACAGACAGACAGGTAGGAGGATAGATGGCTGTGTGGAACTGAGTCAGACAGACAGACAGACAGACAGGTAGGAGGATAGATAACTGTGTGGAACTGAGTCAGACAGACAGACAGACAGGTAGGAGGATAGATAACTGTGTGGAACTGAGTCAGACAGACAGACAGACAGACAGGTAGGAGGATAGATAACTGTGTGGAACTGAGTCAGACAGACAGACAGGTAGGAGGATAGATGGCTGTGTGGAACGGAGTCAGACAGACAGACAGGAGCGGCAGCCTCAACGGAAGTTACTGACAGACAGAAAGGCAAGACGGGTGCAAACTGAGAGACTGGATGATCGATGATGGCTCTTATCGGCTCCTGGTTCTGGCTCTGCTCATGGTTCTCTCTTCTGAAAGCTGAACTGTACGTCCTGCTTAATCTTAAGATAGTGTAATACTATTTGCAGTTGACTGTCTGCACTGTATGAGGACCTGCTGTCCCTGTATACCATATGCGTCAGTATGAGGAGCTGTGTTTTATAATGTAAACACGGGTGTGTAGTGCAGGGTAAAGCCACCTAAACTCAGTATACCTGCCTTTTTAGGCTGACATAAATCTTCAAAACTATGGCGGAGCCCGTGAATCTTTTTACGATAACCTCCTTCTTCAGTGAGCAACCATTGAGGGTTAAAAAGGTCTAAATGCTTTCGACTTGAATAGAGTTATTAGTGTAACTGTTCTCCCAGGTGGTATGATCAAGGGTAGAGTCCAGGCATCCATGAAAGAGATAATTTATGAGGTTGAGGTGAGTTGGTTAGGATAGCTAGCGCTCGCTAACTTTAGCCATGTTCTGGCTTTTATATGCCATGTTCCCTGGGTTTTCATGTGCCATGTTCTCGCTAAAATGAAAAAGCCACCCCCCTGGCTAGCTAATGTTAGCTAAGTTACAGATGTATGCTAGGCTAATATAAACACAACACTGGCAATGTCTTAAGCTTGTGGCATACTCTTCGCGCCCAGCCAAGCGCATAGGGCGCACGGCGATTATGACGTCATCGCACGGGGCGTGTCGGGGGGCGAGGCCTGAGCGCAGCCCAGCGCGTCCATGGAGATTTTTCTATCAGCGCGTCGGGTTTTGCTGCCTGTGCCTGTGAGATCTCCGTGGTAGGCTATCAGCGGATATCTGCTGTGATTGAGTCCTCAGCGTCGTAAAGTTGCCTTTGAAGCATGGCGTTCGATTATAACGAACTAGTTGTGTGGCTTAGCCTTCCCAAATGTTGAGGGTCGTTTTTTTAGAATTTAATACATAGAATTGGGAACGTTACATTCAATTTCATTCAGACTGCCTGGAGGAGCGAGCTGAGCACTGAGTATGTTCTGTTTTGGCCCGCGCAGAGTGCGCGCGCCCTCCTCGGAGCCCCGCCTCCAGCGCGTGCGCGAAGAGTATGCCAGAAGCTTTAGAAATGTTGGGGTTGGGGTGAGGGTCAAGTTGTTGAACTGAAAGTTAAAGTTTACTTTCCTTTTTATTTACCCGTGCATCACTGTATGTAAGGTGTATTTTGATGGCCCCAAGAATGTGGAACGCCCTGCCTGAAGAACTTTAGACTCCCTAATTTAGTATCATCTTTTAAATCACTGCTTAAATTGTACATATTTTGTGCATACATGATTTTGCTTCATTAGACCGTCGACAGTAGAGAGGAACAGGAAAGATTAGGGGAGAGAGAGAAGAGGGATTTCATCCTGAGCCATATTTACGCCCAGGACATTGCGGTTGTTTTGTTTTATAGGTCCTTGTTTTTTCTTTATCTTGCTCACTTTTAACCATATGTTTTCTAACTCGACTTCTAATTATTCTGTCTTTTAACTTATTTTTTATAAGTACGGATGTTGTCTCTGCACCAATGCCACCAAGACAAATCCTTCTAGTTTTATTGTGGTCAGCCAGTACATTGGTTCTGATTCTGTTTCCTGTCTCTCGTCCCTCCAGCCCGTCCGGCACCACGACTCCCCGCCCCACAACGGCCCCTCCAGCGCCTCCACCCACGGTTCCTCCAGCTCCAAGCCCCCCATCAGCCACCCCCACCCGCACCACACCTCCCACCCCACGCTGGGCCCCGAGGCCACCCAGCACCCCCACACCCCTCACCCCAACGTCCCGGCCCCACGCCCCCCCGGGCCCCCGGCATCGGGCGCGCCCCCCCAGGGCCGCTCCCCGCAGAGGGAGCCCCAGAGGGTTTCCCATGAGCAGTTCAGAGCAGCGCTGCAGATGGTGGTGGACCCCGGCGACCCGCGGACCTACCTGGACCACTACATTAAGATCGGGGAGGGGTCCACTGGGATCGTGTGTATCGCCACGGTGAAGACCACCGGAAAACTGGTGGCTGTGAAGAAGATGGACCTGAGAAAACAGCAGCGCAGAGAGCTCCTCTTCAATGAGGTATGAGTTCATGATGTAAAGGTTACTTTTAACATGGTCTGGGTGAATACTCTATTCTGATTGGCTGCAGGGTGTCCATTATTTTCTGATAATGTACACTGACTAAGTAGTTCCAGTCAAACTGTCTGTTCACCGTTCTCAATGAATGCGCTGGCTATGGGGTCAGCCTGGATCTAAAATGAGTAATTTACAACACTGTCTGAGTGTAGTACTTCAGTTCTTCAGGTGTTTTCTTTAATGTGGTGGAAGCATTTTTCAATCAAAGGTGAAACAACAGATAGTATGGTTTATAGTGTAACCTATCATGCCTGCCCTATTCTCTCTCCCCAAAGTCTGGCCTCAATGCACAAAATTTGAACTCTGTGACGTGAGTGGTGTCTTTTCCTTCTTTATAGGTTCCTTTCTTTGTGTAAGACACCAGCTGCTTAACTAGTCAAACTAGACATTGTTGTTGACATGTCACTTGTATGCATGGGCGTAGTGGAAGGTAAAAGCAAGTAAACCACCTCTTTGAAATAAGTCAGAGAGTTTACCCACCGAAACAATGTGGGTAAACGAATCATCTCTTGTCCCACAAGTTCACCCTGCCGACCATTTGAGTTTAATGAGTTATATAATTATTCCCCGTCTGTCTGTCTGTCTGTCTGTCTGTCTCCATGGTAACTGCAGGTGGTGATCATGCGGGACTATCACCATGACAACGTGGTGGAGATGTACAACAGTTACCTGGTGGGAGATGAGCTCTGGGTGGTCATGGAGTTTCTGGAGGGAGGAGCGCTTACTGACATCGTGACACACACAAGGTTGGTTGGTTGGTTTGATATTTACAAATAATGCACAGCCATCAGTTAATGCATTGATTAAAATCATTGAAAATATCAGTTTCTAAAACTTGTTTCCAATGTGGTGATGTTGAGTCACAGTTCATGCCATAAGAAAACAAATCAAATAAATAATTACAAAATCAGACATAAAATTGGTAATTACCGTACAATTCACAATTCAAACATCAGCTAAAAATGTGATGTTTTGTATCAAGTCAAATGTATTTATATAAAGTGCTTCTAACAAAATAGGTTAATCATGAAGTGCATTACAGAGCAACAGAGGTCACAAGGAAATTGAAAGATTAGGACTGTGTGTGTGTGTGTGTGTGTGTGTGTGTGTGTGTGTGTGTGTGTGTGTGTGTGTGTGTGTGTGTGTGTGTGTGTGTGTGTGTGTGTGTGTGTGTGTGTGTGTGTGTGAGATAAGAGAGAGGGAGAGAGAGAGAAGGATGCGTGTGTGTGTGCAAGTGTGCCCCATGTGGATACTTTGGGGTAATGGTATAAGCATTCCACACTGGACTAGACTATTTTTTATTCAGTTGTAATCAGTAGAAATGTGTTTTTTCCCTTAATAATTTTAGCCTTTTAAGCAGCTCTCACTGTTTGCCTATGCAAACTTTTTTATGCTGCTTCTCCATATCCTGCTTTTTACATTACCCAAAACATTTTGTTTCCATAAGGGGGCAGTATGACCTAGTGCCCTGCGCTCAAAGCTGTCATTGATAACAGCATATCAAGTTTGTGATTTTAAAGTAAAGATTCACAACTTCCATCAATTTCTGATGGAAGATGAACTTTCGGTTTCTTGCTTATTGCCATGTAAACCTCCTCCAGCCTATCAGCGGTGTCCTGACTGTGATACAGAGGTTAAAGGTCAAAGGTTTTGTCTGGTCTGTCTTTGAAAACAAACTCTTAATGTCTAATCTGTTTTCCGTGTGTGAGAAGCAACCCTGGGCCCAGCTTCTCATCGACAGTAGACTCCGTTCTCTGTCTCTATCCACGAGAGACTGAGAACTTTCCCACCTATCTATCTGTGTTAAAACTGGGTGGAAACAATTAGAGAGCTAAAAAAAACTGCATTGCAGGACCAATCCAGAGTCTTTGTGCAGAGGGGGCGGTGACATGCAGAAGTCGTGTGCTTGTAAACTGATAAAACGGAATCAAATAATGTAACGTTGCTCGGGACATCCACTTTCAACGTTTTTAATCTCTCTCCAAGTGATTTGCTGTATCTGCGGTTTGTTTCACTACAGAGGATAATGGGGGATAGCATCATTTCCAGTAACTTTGACACAGGGGCGTATGTTTGTTAGCTGCTGTTCAAACTATTATTATTTTAAGTTCCCAAAAGATTGGTAGGCGGAGCTCTCCAAACGACTACATCGACAGTGCTTCAAAAATCACCTCACTGGAGAGTGAACCAGGGAAAACGGTAATAATAAAATAGCAAAAGATAGTAAAATGACAAAAAAACAAACTGATCCACCTCTCTGATGTGGGCCTCCCTCCCCAGGATGAACGAGGAGCAGATTGCCACAGTGTGCCTGTCGGTGCTGAAGGCGCTGTCCGTCCTGCACACCCAGGGAGTGATCCACCGCGACATCAAGAGCGACTCCATCCTCCTCACACACGACGGCAGGGTGGGTACCACTCACATCCTCACACTGTTCAACCTGCTGCCCCCCACAGAAAACACCTCTGCCTTGCCTCCTTTTAGGCAGCGTAGAACACTTTATCTGGTTCTTTTTGATGGTATTCATTAAAAAAGTTAAAGATGAGAACATTTCACAGGAATGCACAGGATTTCTTTGTGCAATCAATGAAGATGCATGCAAATGTATGCATATCATACCATTTTATTTATTTGTTTAGTCTGCATTTTACCAGGAAGACCCATTGAGATTCAAAATGTCTTTTCCAAGGAAGACCTGGCCAAGAAATGTCAGCAAGGGAATTACACAATGAAACATAATGTACAATTTAATTCCTTGAGATCAGAAACAGAAGCACACATCTTGCATACGTTTCGACTGCACATTGTTCAGGACCAGGGTGCGTAATAATCAACTGCCTTTTCACCAGAAACAGTTTGGATTGTGGGAAATGGCATTGTTTTCATCGTCATCAGCAGATGACTCGAGTGTGTCTGTGACATTACGCTAACAAAGTGTGTTGAGCAATCTGCTCCTATCAGCTGCACAGACCTCATTTGACATGTTTTTCCCACGGCACAGCTGAGGGCATCACAAGCCAAATTCAGGTGAGGCAGTCAGTCAGTCAGGTAACGCTTCATCAGCTGGCCTCTAGAGAGAGCGCCGTGGGGCTGCACAGGATCTGGGCTTGTTTATTTAAAGGATTTTATTTTGGTTTTCAAGATAAACACACATACCATGGCATCGTATACATTTATCAGCTCATCATAGGGTTAGACAATGCCACTATGATGGTGTTATCTGATTCATCCAGGCGTTGCATACATGTATACATTAGATTTCTTAAAACAGCATAAAAAGTGCAGACTCCAACAGTGACAAACATTTCACTCACACTACACCACCTGGGCCTTTTGAGGAGTATTCTCATTGCATCATTATATGCTATGAAGAAGCCTCTGGATACTAGCCTTTTTATAGCATGACCACAGGTGGGCAGTATAGAGCGGAGTGCAATATGCTCTGAACAAAGACATCTTCACTCCAACCGAGCTGCTGAGCACATACCAAACCTGCGCACAAGTGTGTTGGCTTGAACATACTGTACATCCTGCGGCATTGCTTGTATATGTCTACATTATCTGTCAACTGATCAGTAATAAAATTACCAAGATATTTAACCTTGTTACAAACCTCAAGATTACTGTCTGACAATTTGAAGTCAGGGAACTTTTGGTATTTGTCCTCTTTGGTTCTACATATTAACACAGCGCTCTTACTGGCATTGTATACAATGTCATGCGCCACACCATACACAGCACAGATAGCAAGGAGCTGCTGTAGACCAGCACTGCTCAGACTAGAAATCACAACTGCATACATCTGCATACATAATATGATTCGCTGACAGATCACCAATCATGCATCCAGCATTACAGGCTCAGTCGTTCTGACAGATCATCAACATATAGATTAAACAGCGCTGGTGACAAGATTCCACCTTGTCTTACCCCATTACTCACCCCAAATGGTGCAGACACACTATTGCCCCATTTAACCTGCATAGTCTGGTGGGCGTACCAGTAAGCCACAATTCTGACTATATGCCCAGACATTATGCCCAGTTCATTGTCTTTCTTATATGTTCAACAGCAGACCTCCTTTCGTAAACTGTTACCAATTCTGCCTCCTTTTTTCATTATATCGGCACAAAATGCAGTTGAAGCAGCACGTTTTCTACCAAAACCACACAATCGTGTGAACAACTAGCAAAGTGATAAGAAGCTGCAAACTACTGCACTGTACTCTCTTTCTACTCTCTTTCTCCTGTTGAGGAAGCTCTGCCTCGACACCACATTGCATAAGAGCGAGCCACAGTTACTTTTAACAGATTGCTTTTAAAAGGATGACCAACATTTTTCCTGTGAAAATAACAGGAAGTAAATACTGGCATGTCAACCTGGTACTGTAGAATGGAGGCCAGTGACAACAAATAGCTTCCTGCCTGATCACAAACAGGTTCCTCCTTTCTGCAGAAAAATAATCTTCAATGGTGGTACAGCAGGATGTGGGAATGAGGAACTCAGCCTTTTTGGTCACACACACAAAGTTGTGCTTAACCGGGGTTTAACCACTCTTACATGGAGTTACAACCATGTTAACACTAGCCACCACCTAACAGCTGTTCCTATTTGGCTGTAGCTGGGGGGTTGCAGAGATCACTGAGAGATTTCTTTATATTCTGTAAACAGTCTGGCCGTTTGGACCGGACAGGTGATTCTAGAGGAGAACATGCTTCATTTCCTCCCCTGCAAACCCAAAGGACCTTCATCTGAAACAGCGTGTGTTTGTGTGTGTGTGTGTGCGCGCGTGTGTGTGTGTGCGTGCGTGCGTGTGTGTGTGTGTGCGTGCGCGTGCGTGTGTTTGTCTTTTGGCTGGGTGTATTCCTACAGCAGCATCCCAGTGTCTCCCACACATAGAAACATTTCTAGTGTCCCACCACAATATCCGCACTGACCAGCACAATATCTTTGTCCGAGGACTTAAAATCGAATGTGCATACAGTAGATGACCAAATGGAAGTAGAATGTGTCAGATAAGTTTAATAACTAAGCTATGTGGAAATTGTGAATGTTGCACATCCAGTATTTTAATGAGAGATTGAGAGCAAGCAAGCAGAAAAAAAAACAGTGTAGCACTCCTTATATGTTTAAGTTATGTTATCTTTAACACAAGGTACTCAAAGTGCCCCCCCACCTAGTCAACTCAAGCCAAGTCAAGTTTATTTGTATAGCACATTTCATACACAGAGGCAATTCAAAGTGCTTCACATAAAATGGATGACAGGAAATAAAAGAATAAAAGAAGAGAATAAAATGGACATTTAAAAGCATCACAACAAAACTTTAAAAAAGAGAGTATAAAAAGTACATTAGGAAACAGGCACAGCAGTTGCAAGAAGAGCTAAAACGTATAGAGGACTCATTGGGTATGCATAATAGAATAAATCAACTTATCTATATTGAGTCCCCCGACATGACTATAAACATGACTACACACACATAAAACTCAGGTCTGGGTACGGTGTCCTCTTTTCCTCTATACTGCAGTTTGGACGCCAAGCATACCCCCGCTTGTACCTTGCGTCATCTGTTGCCCGTCGACAAACAGGCCTTTTTTTTTCTCTAAACCTTGCTTAAAACGAGTACGGCTCAAGTAACCTACCACCACAAATGCATTCAGATTGTGTGGGAAACAATAATGACTTGCATCAAGTCATTATGCTGTAAGCTATCTAAGCAGTATCTAAGCTGAGCTACCTTGTCAACCGCAGCACCTTGATGACAGCTGATGATGTGTTTGTGGCTGGAGGGTGTTAAGAGCTGTGGTTTGACCCTGGGCCCGGCTCATCTGAGCAGCCGGGCTGTGCTGAGCGGTGACACTGCTCCTGCAGACGCTACTTCACCTTCTCTCTCCCTCCATAAGTCCAGATCCTGATGATGCTAGCCAGTGTGGCCACCAGGCCTGCAGGGCTGCATCACTACAGATAACATGATAGAAGGGCTCTGATCTTATTTAAGTCATGATTATTACTCCTGATGATCTGGGGAATGCAATTGTTTTGCTGCACGTTTTGCATCTTGTGTGTTCTCAACCGCAGCTGACTTTCTAAATGAGTTGTATTGCTGGTGCACCACTCGTCTAATGCAAAGCTAATTATACACAATGCATTGTGCAGGAAACAGGAAAACACAAAGAAAAAACTCTTATGTTGCATGAATTTTGCAATACATTGTGATACATTCAAACGGCTTGGGTGCAGCTTGTACAATCTACTTTTTTGACACTTTGCAGTGCACACTGTCTGGTACCTAGTGAAGATTAGGCTGTGCATTTTCTTCCCTGCTCAGTAATTGAAAACGGCCACGCCCATTCCTAAATTCAAGTTCTCCTTTTGTCCGTTTTTTTTTTTCACATGAGTGTATTTTCAGGAAGGCGTGCTGGTCGCTGCCGATATGGTTTTGGCTCTGGGCCAGGTTCAGGTTGCTGTCCGTGGTTTGGCCCAACGGGAAGTAGACCCAGCCAAGCATGAATGATTTCTCGTCAATAGTGTGTGTGTGTGTGTGTGTGTGTGTGTGTGTGTGTGTGTGTGTGACACAACATACATGTGTTTATTGGTTCTCACTGCCGAGTGGTTTCATTTCTCTATCCGAGGTTAGCACTGGGCCCCGGGTGTCTAGCTACCCACCCAGCCACAGAGAGGCTTTCTCAGAAACCAGGATGGGTGCGTCCCGACCCGCCCGGCTGGGTGGCAGGTCTCTGGGTGGCAGGTCTCTGGCTGGGTGGCAGGTCTCTGGCCATTTGACTGCTCACCCATGTGAGCTAGCTCGCAGATACCAAAACTGATTGCCATTTGTGCTGCTGAAGCATTTCTCAAATCATTCCTTGTTGTGATTAAATAATCCACATACGGTTAATCATTGATCTGTCCAGTTCACTTGATCTCTGCCTAATAAATACTCGTTTTTGCAACGTTGGAGGAATGTTGTATATTATGAATATGCGATATGAATAAACTGTAACCACATATCCTTGTGTTGCACAGCCAGACATTCTTCCAAACTTTGTTTTACTTTACTTACCAGGAAAAATGTTCAGCTGAACTGAAGCCTTTGGCAAGAGGGTATAAACATATATATAAAAATATATAGTGAGGTCTTCAGAACTGGGTTTTCATGGGGGTCAAGTTGTGTATCTCATTTAGCCTTTATTTTCTTCTGTGGAAAGTAATCCCGACATTCCTTTCTCTCTGTTTCCTTCTCTCTCTCTCTGTCTTTCTCTCTCTCTCCATCTCTCTCTCCCTGTCTCCGTCTCTCTCACTCTGTCTCTCTGCAGGTGAAGCTGTCAGACTTTGGTTTCTGTGCCCAGGTTTCTAAGGAAGTCCAGAGGAGGAAATCTCTGGTTGGAACGCCGTACTGGATGGCACCAGAACTCATATCCAGACTGCCATATGGACCAGAGGTAACACACACACACACACACACACACACAAAAATAAATCAAGAATTTCAGAATTCAAGTTAAAAATCACATAGAAGTTGAAGTTGCTAGAAATGAAGACTTTGAAGCTAGTATCAGGACAAAAGACTGCTCTAACACACATACACCTACCTAAACAGTTAGGTCATGTGACTCCCTCCCCTCTCTGTGTGCAGGTGGACATCTGGTCTCTGGGCGTCATGGTGATAGAGATGGTAGACGGGGAGCCGCCGTACTTCAACGAGCCGCCGCTCAAAGCCATGAAGATGATCCGGGACAACCTGCCTCCCAAACTCAAGAACCTGCACAAGGTACCACAGCACGCACCACAGGGTCAGCCAGGCTCAACCACAAGCCCATCAATTCCAGATACAGTAATGTCCCTGTTCAGAGCTGTGACCAAGTCAAGTTTGCTTGACTCCCAAGTCAGTCTCCAATGTAGATTAATTAAGCCCAGTCCGTTGTTAATGTCAAGCCTAAATATAGAACAGCAAGTCCAAACAAATGAAGAGTCCAGTATCAATGTCATATAAGAAAACTAAATATCCAGGACTTTGCAATGCAATGGTTTTAATAGGATACAAACTTGGTAAGAGCATCATGAGTTTGATTTCTATAATCAGTTTCAACTTCAATAAATTCAACCATTCCATACAAATTCAGAAAACAGAATCTAAATTCAGTCGTCTGCTGGAACAAATCTCAACACTTACAAACACAAGATCTCAAGTCAAGACTTTAGAAACCTTTTCAAGTCATCAAAGTACAATTCAAGGTCAAGACTGAAGTCACCAGTTCCCAACTCAAATCTCAAGTCTTCTTGCATCAAGACAAGTCTCAAGCAATTAAAACTGGGACTCAACTCTGACTCCAGTCCCCACTTCTGTCCGTTTTAGAAACTACAACCCAACATCAGTAAAACCTATAAACATGTCTTCCCCCTACCTCTCGTCTCCCAGGTGTCTCCCCTCCTGAAGGGCTTCCTAGACAGGATGCTGGTGCGGGACCCCGCCCAGCGAGCCGCGGCCAGCGAGCTTCTCAAACACCCCTTCCTGACCAAGGCCGGTCCGCCTTCCTGCATTGTCCCCCTGATGAGGCAGAACAGGATGAGATGAAACGAGATGGCAAACGCCTCCGGACACTAGAGGGAGCTGCACGCGCAAGGTTCCGAAAGGGGGAACAGAATACTCCTGCACACGACGGTTCTGACCGTAACACCGAGCAAAGTGCTGTGAAGCTGAGCGCGATCAGTCGGCCGTGCAGGAGTATGCTTTTTCTCATGTGAATCACTGAACTATGGGGAGTGTATTCCCTGTATGGGTGGTGTGTGTACGTGTGTGTGAGTGAGTGTGTTTGTGTTGCCAACACTGTTTATGACAGTGTTTTACGGACCCCTCGACCCCAAAGCTCATATATTTGTGCGTGAGCTCTCACTTGGAGCTATTGGTGGGAATTTTGGGGGCGACAGAGAAGCCACTGCCTGCCTGTCCGACTGATTTTAGCTGATTTCTGCTCAACCATCTTATCTTATTTTTTTAATGAATGACCTGTCCCAGAAAGATAAACTGTCACCATCTTATTTTTCATCTGGACCTTACCTGGATTTAAAACGTGAAGAGGGGTTCTGTGCACCAATCGGATGCCTCCAAGGAGCCCGAGATGTCATTGGCTCATTTAGAGAGGCAGAGCAACACTCGTCTCACCGTGGGACCGGTCTGGAAAGCTGAATTTCACTCACTACAAAGACTGGAGCACCAGATCCCAGACTCATCACACACAACCAGAACTGAAACTACTGAAGTTAACAAGTTAGATGGACATTTTTGTAGCCATGCAAACACTAGCTTCCCGTTGTAAACAAGCAAAACATACACTAAGTCAAAAGGTAAACACTGGAGTTGTGTTTGTTTTGTTTTTTAATAGATTATCTTTTATTTCCTCTTTATTTTCCGGTGTAAGTACGATGAACATAGAGAGATATATCAGTTTTCATGTTTTATTATCTCTATTTTGTGATTTTATTATTATATTTTTTCTTGGTTTATTGTACACTACAGTGATGTGATGAATTTCTATTTTTTTGAAGCACTGTTTGAAGCTGTTGATGAGAGATAGAAGCTGCACTCCCAGTCGATTCCAAACACAGAAAATATACGAGATATCTGGACCTTTGTTTTTGTCAAAACAGACCAGACGAGACCTTTGAACCTGTGTGTCGATGTCGTAGAGCAATATCAAGGCATCGGTGAGGCAGACTGGAGAGATTTGCAGGGGTCTATAACCAGGAAGTCAAAAAGCAGAAGGAAAAGGAAAGACTGCAATAATCTCCCATTAGAAATGAATAGGAGTTGTGAGTCCAAAACCTGAAAAAAAAATTACATCCATGTTTTAGCTCTTTTCTTTGCTGTTTTTCTTTTCTTTTAAAGACTGGGTTTTACCATAGTATTTTTAGAAGGGTAGTCTTGCCCCCTCTGCCTGTTTTCCACCTTAATTCACCGTTTTCACTGAAAGTCACACTTAGCGGTAGCTTAGTCACAAGTAGCAGTTCTGATGTCGAAAAAGAAACATTTAGCACATATGTTTTGGGGATTCAGTGTAGTGTTTTCACGCTGTGGGGCGCGTGAACTTCTCTGTAATTCGTTCACTCTCCTCTCAAAACACGACACTCACAGTTTTGCCCGCTGCTGTTGTGGGGGAGGGGTTTGTTTTGTTGTTGGTTCCCAATCAATTGATAAAACGTTTGATTGTCCAATTAACACATTGCCTTGTAGAGCGCTCCTGAGTTCTCCTCATAAAGAAAAAAAAGAGTTTGAGCGCTTGAAAAGAGCAAATGTTGGGTCTTTTGTCTTCTGAGGTAGAACTTCTTTATAAAGGATAAAGGGTGAATTTAGCCATTTCCCCTCATTTCCGCACTGCAGACTGTTACACACAAACTGTTAATTCCAGCCTGAGAACTGGCTTTCTCCAGATTTGTTTTACCTCATCTCAGTAGCATTGCCTTTGGACCTTGTGTGTGTTAGTTGGAATGTGACAGATTCTGTGAATGTAGAGAAGGTGCCTTAAACAGATATTCGCAGTGTTTGAAAACACTACCAGGTAAATACACTCTGAACAGCTGCTAGTACTGTGTGTGTACACACACACACACGCGCCTCCAAAGGATGAAGTGAAAATCTGTCTTGGCTGTTGGCATCTCAGTCATGTTCCTCTGGTGTTATCAGACCTGGGCCAAACTGTAGTTGCAAACTAGAAGACAGACACGAGAGCGTGAACCTCCACCAACTCTAAACAATCCTCCAACTTGCTGTTAGACCCACTTGCCCTAAGTGCATAAATTAATTTCCATGCAAACATATCCTTTGAGACTTGGAATCAAGTTTCCATCTACACAGTTTCAGAGTTATAGCTAATAACAAATGTCGCTAAATGATAATCATCTATTGGCAGAAATCCCAGATCAATGCCAACATCTAATTGGTGGTTTCTTGCCCCAAGGCCAATCTGTTCACCACACTTCATGGAAATCTGCTATTAAATCTTTGAGATATCTTGCTGACAGACAATATAACAGCTGACAGACTATAACATAATCTCTTTGGTAGAAGCAAAAACACTTCAATCCTTGTTTTAGCCTGCTTAGAGAACCAGAACAAAAAAGAGTCAGATAAGGTGTCAGTCACTATAAAATCATTCTAAATTGACTTTGAAATATGGATTGTTTTACGTATCAAACACCATCCAACAGGAACCTCACTAAAGAATACTGTACATACTTTTAGAATACTAAAGTGTTTTTTTACAGTACAGTTTGTTCCTGGTCTGGATATTTAAAGCCTGATGTTTGTCAAACTGGATACAGAGGCTCCGTTATCAGTGGAAATCTCCAGATCCATGCCGTACTGTACCTAGTAGCAATGACAGGAACAGACGCATTTACACACAAGATGAAATGAAAGACAAGGCTGTCACACTTTCATAATTCATTCCACTCAAGGCAATAAGGCACAGAAACGCACACTTACATACACAGCCTACAACCACATTTCTCTCCAGGTTAAAGCTGGATTCCATTCCTTCTAGGTCTTCCAGCTCACTCTCAGCTCAGACCCGACTTGAGTCAAGAAGCTTTGGCAGACGAGTGTCATGTTTTCGAGCCTGGTTGGAGAATCAGATGCATGAGGTGTTTCTCAGTCCTGATCCTCGGGGAACAGATTACTGCTGTTTTTTCTGTCCTGCCAGGGAGGTGATTGCATTCAACCATACATCCCTGGGTACCAATCAGCCCCCGATTAGATGACTAGAACAAAAACCAGCATGGCTCTGAGTCCTGAAGACCAGGATTGGTTGAGATGGTCACTGGAAAATATTTCCATGTTAAACAGGATTCCCATGGGTCTTGAAAATCCTTGTATTACGTATTTAGAAACCATCAATATGCCTCACGTCTCTCCATCCGAGGATCAATATTGTTCATCGTGAGGAAAAAACCCTGTCATGGGGGTTTGAGCCAAGAAATGTATTTAAAACCCATCAGTACTGTTGCTTTTAAATGTATTTATTGGCTTGACAAAATCCTGTGTAAAACATGATTCCTTCATTTTGACCATAAAAGTAAACGTGTCCTAAACAAAACCCTGATCTCATAAATTTGCTGTCCAAAGTGACTGAACCATAAATAAACCCCACTCATCTGGTGCTCCAAGCAGACTTAAACGATCACTGACGATCATGACTGACTGCAGGTCTTCACAGCAGTGGGTTCATTTTATGTTTCCAAGGAAAGGGAAACGGTGCAGCGTAGCAAAGGGAGGAGCTGGAGGTTTTGAGTGGGAGGCTTAATGTAGACGGAAGCACACTTTCTGCTCTCCATTCAGCTGCATGAGAGCAACAAAGACTGTAAACTCATTAGACGACCACTCGGTTTCATTCCAAGCAATCTGATGATGAGAATTTCCCATAAAGCACTGCTGGCTGTGCTTCATGGAACATGGAAGCAGTCTCCACGTTACCTTTTATCCTGTTCTTAGATATGTCTCTACACTATTTGTTTCAGATGGTAGACATCCTGAGGGCCATTCTGAGATGTGGTTATTCTGATGATGCTGGCTGTGTTTGGTTAAATAATAATACACGCCATGGGTATTATTGCTTCTGGTAAGCCATTAGCGATGATGTTCTATGATAACTCAAACAAAAAAGCAAGACAGTTATTTGATCATTCAAACCTGGGTTCAGCCACTGTATACACAAAATAAACGTCTCAAGGTGTATTTGTAGCAGCAGCAGGCTGTAGCACACTACGCTTTCAGCAGCTTTTTAGAGGAACATGCGGGGTTTGCTCCTTGAGTTTTAGTAGCGATGGAGATGGGTGCAGAGGAAAGTTTAGTCAATTTAGTAGATTTGGTTTGAAACACTCCTGCTGTCCCAGAGCAGGAGCAGCTGCAGCAGCACATGTCTGTTTTGAAAGTAGCATCTCCTGGCATTTTTACACTTCCAAAGCAGTGGACGTTACTCAGAAGAAACGCCTGCCCGGTGGGCATTTTGTAGGTTTGTCTCCCATGACAATCTTCAGCTCCATCAGTTGTTGACCCACATGTTGAGTTTTAGAGTGTGATGTGTGTGTAGCCTGTTCCCGCTGTGCGTAAAGCTTATATATCTCCGGGCACTGCGGCTGCCGACTGCTCCTAGTTCTAAGAACATTCCTAGTAGAGGATGTGTCAAATGCAGAGGATGAATTTCCCCACGGGGATAAATAAAGGATAACTTAACTTATAATCAAAGTCATTCTGGCTGAACTGAATGAAACAAATGGACTGAACGACAATCAGGAATAATTGAAGTAATTGTCAGTCTTGGCTGTGTTATAAATTATATATACAACAAACACTTTAAATTAATGTTTGACTTGAGAATGCTTCCTCACAGCTCTAGAAGTTGAAAATGTATTCTATTTTGATGGCTGCCTTTGAATCTACTTTTAGATAGACTGTACCCTTTATTTGACCACTTAATATGTTCTTAAATGATGGCACATACTTGGTAGCTCATATTCTTTTATTAAAGGCATTAGGACCAATATACTTTATCACCAGGGTGAGAAATTAAAACCAGCCACATTGGTGATTTGCGTCTGTAGCTGGTAAGAGAGTGTATATCATACTTATTTCCTATTATAATCTAACACCGCAGTTGGCTGGTAAAGTAGTGAAAGTGATTTATAAGCAGCTGCAGACTGTTGACTTTTTTTTATCTGCTGCACAATTTATCATTCCTCCAGGTGTAAACAAGCACACACATTCACAATGGCTGCCTGATGGATGCTGACTCCAAACTGACACTACAGAAACTGTTACTAACAGCTCTTGAAATGCACACAGAAAGAAATCGATCATTTCCAGACCTTGAAATGTTTGGAAATTGCACTAAATGGTTTGAAAAGGTCTGGACAAATATTGTTCTGTGGTTTTAGATCCCTCCGTTGTCATGTCACATACACTACTGTAACATTTGAAAATCTGACTCCCAACATGTCACCTTTTCAAGAACTATTGGAAGCTTGTATGTTGCTTTGATCTAGCTTTTAAGGAAGTCTTACTTTTATCTTGACCACCAGGCATTTGTAATGGATTCCAGTGGCTTTTGAAACTGGTTCGTCAGTTCGTCAACCCACATCCCTCACAAACCTTCAGAGGTTAAGACAGGATCGAGGTTTCATATCAGCAATAATTATACGAATGAATGGTACTAAACATTGTTCAGTCCACTTGTGTTCCAACACTCGAATGACAAAGTGCTTTTTCGCAGCTTCACTACTCTACTCATGCAGTTAGTGTTGTTTGGCTTTGTAGGGCAGCATACTGTTGGCATGTTATAGGCAACATGACTCTCCATAAAAATCATACTGAACACTAACTGAAACCTTCAAATGAAGTTGGGGAAATTAAAGAGAAATTACGCCCATTTTAACAATTCACATTATTCCTGGGCCCCTGGACAGTTCAGGAAGTTTTTGTGAACCCACCCAATCTTTTCTAAAGCTAGAAAATTCTTAGATTTGACTTGGATGACTAACTAAAATCAGCAGTTGCTCCATTGAGAATAAATGGGACATTTACTTGGTAGAGCCATAAGACCCGCCGACTTGTTGCACCAAAATGAAGTTTAGATTCTAG
>NC_139642.1:37416121-37516121 GCF_964638095.1 Poromitra crassiceps
GGGGTTCCTCCGTATATAACCCCCCCCCACTAAAAACATGCAGAAGATCAGATCGTCATCGTCATCCGACCAGTGACGACAACATCCGAAGTTGGTCCCCGGGCGCTGTACGAGAAAGCGACCACTGCTCCTGGCCTGCCCCCCGGAGGAAAGGACATGCCTGGATGGGTTAAATGCAGAGGACACTTTTCACCGGCCACCGTCAGCATGAGTGTGTCCACAGCATGCATGTATTGTGGTGTTCGTGTGACAATAAAAGACGGGCTTGTCCCGTTACGAGAGTTTTTTTTTTTTTTTACCTCCGGCTTGGTTGAGCGTCCATACAGGCACTATTGGCTGGTGTCTGCCGGATTGGGGGTATGTATCCTGGTCGCTGCACTAGCGCCTCCTCTGGTCGGTCAGGGCGCCTGGTCGGGGTGGAAGGGAACTGGTGGGAATAGCGTGATCCCAGGGATGTATTACTGAACAGGCCTACCAGGCCCAGGGGCCCAAGAGCCCAGGGGGCCCATAACCCAGAACCTCTTCACAGGGCCACCGCGTCTCTTGCCCAGGCCTGGGACGAACTGATCCAAAGCCTTACACTACTGATATGGTATTCAAAATAGTTGTCCAAGTCTAGATGCGGATAAAAACCCACCTATCTTGTTTCCATACTTTGTATCTCTCTTCCACTCTTTTCTTCCTTTCCTCCTACAGCACCCTGCTGTAAATTAGCTACCCATGTTTAATACATTTTTTAAATCTGTGGTGCAAAAGCAGAAGAGTTGAATTTAAAAAGAGGAAGGGTGGATGAGAAGAAGTAACAAAGAAAGGAGATTGTTTGGTAAATGAGTTGTGACACTTTCCTCTATCTGCTTCTCATCATCCTCACGATATTATGACACAGACTGCCTGCGCGCACAGATAGCAAGGCATTATATAGGAAGTTGAATGGTTAAATAAGATTGCTTTATGCAGGGGAGAACAGGGCATGTGGTCACACTTTTCTCTAATTTGTGTATTTCTGACTAGTGCCTTACTACTGAGAAACTATATTTTTTGGGAACATTTTATAATAACTGTACACTACACAAAACACTAAATGTAAATAGGCTACTTAGTTATTCAAATATACTGATGCGGACATTCCTTTCTTTACTTTGAGTCTCTTTTAGTCCAGCACCAGTTTTTTCAACTGGTGGGGGGATGTGTGGGGATGTTACAGTAAGGCCCCAACCCTATATTCTTTTACCAAATGTTCCATAAGTTTACGGACAATTAGAGGATTATTGTGCTTTTGGCTTTAATTGAGTGTACCTGCACTGTAAATCCTGTGTTAGATACAAGTGAGTTTATTTCTTGTTATTGTGCTGTTGGCTTTGAGTGTTCAGGTGGCTGTGCTGTAAATCCTGTTGAGATGCAGGTGAGTGTATGTCTTAGTTATTATTCTGGCCTTAATTGTGCGTATGTGCGCTGTGAGGGGGGCCCTTTATGCATCCAGGCCCAGGGGCCCGCCATGGGATAATGCGTGATCCTCCCACATGCTACGTCCTGCTGGTGAAGCTCCCCCTGTCAGGTGAAAATAAGCGGCTGGCAATTGCGCATGTGTCGGAGGAAGCATGGTGCTAGTCTCAGCTCTCCACAGATTGGCAGAGGGTGGAGCAGCGACCAGGGCAGCACGGGAAAATAATTGGCCTAGTACAATTGGGGAGAAAATGGGGGGGGGGGGGGGGGGGGGATCTGAAAATTAAAGAAATAATAAAGACCCACTTTAGAGCCACGGACCCCCCCCATCTGATGAGATTTTGATAACAGTGAACATAGTCTTTTCTTCTACATTCTTTAATTGTGTTAACTTCTTATAAATGAGATAATACTTACGTTTAACAATTCATCAGTTTGGTGGGGACCCCCTGAAGGACTCCATGTTGAGAACCACTGCCCTAACATACCTGCATGGAAGCAGCCAGACGGGACAGGCTGCACTGTCTCCCTCTGCAGATTGTCAGTCGACCCCTGGAAAGAACTGACTCTGCTTATTACAACAAGCATAGCAAAGTCAGCAAGGTTTTATTTTTAGCACTTCCGTCAAGTCATTGCTTCAGATGAGAGGAAGAGGCATCAGAGCTGCAGGCTGCATGGCTTCAGCAGACTAAACACACAGCAGGCAGGCATGCAGGTGGAGGGTACAGGGCCCCACACACAATGCTTCTGGCCCATGGGCAGCAAACGTAAACAGCAGTTACTAGTTTCTGTGTTTTTCAAAGGCAAACTGTCATGGCTCAGGTTTAGATTATCTTCTTTTACAATAATTAGACCCATAAATGTTTGCTAAACAATATATCATCCATCCAAGAATGCGTGGCCAAGATAGGACACAGTGATGATGGAGATATTGAAGTCATCTTTCACTGTTTCACTCCTCTCATGTAATTAGCCTACTGCCATTACAAATCCAATCGTGAACAAACTAAGGATCTGGTCCCAGTTTCTGTCACATTTTGAATTACGGGAACTCTCCAATTAAAGTCCCCTATGCAGGAATCGTCCTTTTGCCCCTGCCACAGTCTACTCTTTTCGTACCAAAATAAATATTTTTATTTCGGTGGATCCTTCGTCCACTTGTCTAATGACTTGAATGAATTCCTTTTTCATAATGTTATTGATACACTCAATAAGATCTCATGATGCCTAATTGCCTATAATGAACTAGTGTAAGGTCAGGATTTGGGTTTGTGGTTGTGTGTGTGTGTGTGTGTGTGTGTGTGTGTGTGTGTGTGTGTGTGTGTGTGTGTGTGTGTGTGTGTGTGTGTGTGTGTGTGTGTGTGTGTGTGTGTGTGTGTGTGTGTGTGTGTGTGTGGGTGTGTGTGTGTGTGTGTGTGTGTGTGTGTGTGTGTGTGTGTTTAAACCAGGTGAGTCCTATGGGTGAGTCCCATTGAGATGGCATCTCAATGGGATAATACAATACAAAACCACAGTATGGTAGGTCACTTAAAAATATAGAGATAGAAGACAGGGACATTATTGTTAACGGTACTGTGTGTGGTCTGCCCACTGGAGAGAGAGAGAGACAGAAATAGAGACAGAAATAGAGATAGAGGGAGAGAGAGAGAGAGAGAGAGAGAGAGAGGGGGGAGGCGGGGAGTTTCCAGAACATGACGGAGCCGTGCGTGGGCGGGGCTTTCGCGGTCACAGCAGCCAATAGGAAGTCTCCGTGCGAGCTGTCAAACGTGTCAAACACAGCAGCTGATCGATGAGTCAGGCACGAGCCAGGAGGCGAAACATCACCACTTGTTGCTGAGCAGCCGGCGCGAGCAGAGGAGCGCGTTTCAGCTGATCCAGGAGCGTCTGTTACAGCTGATCCAGGAGCGTCTGTTACAGCTGATCCAGGAGCGTCTGTTACAGCTGATCCAGGAGCGTCTGTTACAGCAGAAAACAGCCCCAAACCTCCACCAAAACTAATCCAGGACCTGCCTGTTCTGACTCCCGCTGCTGCCTGCCAGTGCCTACACGCTTGTCAGGTGAGATATTTAGCATTTTCCTCCCATTCATAAAACCCATGCAATTTGGTTCATGTGAAAGTAGACATTCACTCCGGCCGCATCCAGCAGTGTAGCAGTGCCAAGCACACAACCTCAACTTCACCGAGGTAGACGATATCTGCACCCCTCCTAAAGGCTACCCCCTTCTTTAATCGGTACAACCGTTAAGCAGACTGCTTTTGCTTTAAGCAGTGGGATTTAAAAAATTGATTCAGAAATGTTTCCGGATTTATTCTGTTTTGATAGCCTACTCCCACGCTGTAACGATGAACTGACATAATGATAAAGTGGGTTGATTGAATTATTATAATAACACAGACTGAGGCCACCACTGCCACTGGCTCATAGTTTTGGTTCATGTTTGAGACCAGACCACGAACGGACAAACGTTAGCCTATAATGTTGTAGTGAATTTTAGAAGGATACTACTAACGTTAGACAAATATCATAGCACCATATATAGCCACTGTGGATTTGAAGATGCCATTCCCGTCCTGTCATCTTGTTGTTGGCGATCTCATGAAGCTTCCACGGATGTCTGAGCTATTGATGTTGCTGAGGAACAAAGCAGCCTTTCACATTGACTCACCGTTCACTACAGGATTTACCAGAAACAGTAGAGACCTATTCCTTTGATTAATGGGCTTTACTGTGATGTTTGAGGGGTTCCTATGTAGGGCTATATGATCTTTTTCAAAGTGTTTGAGCGGGTCCCAGACAGTGATCCAGGGGGTCCTATTGGTTTTTGAGGTATCTTGGCTCTCAGAGGGGGTCCCAGGAGATTTGAATGTGTCCTATCCCAGTGGTTTTTAGGGGGTCCCAGGGGTCATTAAAAGGCTCCTAGTGGGGATTGAAGGGGTTCCAGGGGTTCCCTGGCAAAATGAGGAACAGCTTAATTTACTGAATTTAATTCACTGGAAGTTATCCCAGTTATAGAATGTATGATAATGACATTTAGTTGTTTCACTGTCACCACTATTATCTCTCTTACTTACAGTAGAAGACAGTCCACTCAATTTAATATAAAATCAACAACTGTTAACCTATTTCCATAATGTCTCCCTAAGACAATATGCGGTATCAAATGGGGCCGGGAGTCTGTGGCCTGATTGGTGTCTGATGATGGGGTTCCTGTGACATGAAAACGTTTGCAAACCCTATAGCAGCTCTTTCCCCCTTTTCAAGTGGTGTCAGGTTTCTCCATAGCAACACCTGGTCAGATTGTGACAGGTTTCTCCATAGCAACACCTGGTCAGATTGTGACAGGCTTCTCCATAGCAACACCTGGTCAGATTGTGACAGGCTTCTCCATAGCAACACCTGGTCAGATTGTGACAGGCTTCTCCATAGCAACACCTGGTCAGATTGGGACAGGCTTCTCCATAGCAACAGCTGGTCAGATTGTGACAGGTTTCTCCATAGCAACACCTGGTCAGATTGTGACAGGTTTCTCCATAGCAACACCTGGTCAGATTGTGACAGGCTTCTCCATAGCAACACCTGGTCAGATTGTGACAGGCTTCTCCATAGCAACACCTGGTCAGATTGTGACAGGCTTCTCCATAGCAACACCTGGTCAGATTGTGACAGGCTTCTCCATAGCAACACCTGGTCAGATTGTGACAGGTTTCTCCATAGCAACACCTGGTCAGATTGTGACAGGCTTCTCCATAGCAACACCTGGTCAGATTGTGACAGGCTTCTCCATAGCAACACCTGGTCAGATTGTGACAGGCTTCTCCATAGCAACAGCTGGTCAGATTGTGACAGGTTTCTCCATAGCAACACCTGGTCAGATTGTAGATGCATGTCATACACCTAATCGTTGGTATGCAAATCAGAGGCTGATTTCCCTGGCAAAGCAGATGCAGGAACGTATATGACCTACAGCAGATTGAGATGGAGAGGGCTGGCAGTGTTTTACAGCTAGAAAAATGATGTAGGCAGACCATTGGACCTCCAGTTGGAAATCACCACCAATGAAAATGTAGACCCATTTAAAAAACACGATTTCAGACGGACAAGCCCGTCTTTATTGTCACACGATTACAATCAACACATGCACGGAGGGCCACAACACACACATGCTGACGGTGGCCGGTGAAATTTGTCCTCTGCTTTTAACCCATCCTGGCTTTGTCCTTTCCTCCGGGGGGCAGGCCAGGAGCAGTGGTCGCTTTCTCGTACAGCGCCCGGGGACCGACTTCGGATGTTGTCGTCACTGGTCGGATGACGATGACGATCTGATCTTCTGCATGTTTGTAATGGGGGGGGGGGGGGGGGGGGGGGTTATATACGGAGGAACCCCCCTGGGGGAGCACGGGGAGAACATGCAAACTCCACACAGACAGAAAGGCCCTTACGACGAGATACCCCACCTGGGCAGTAGGCACTGAAGACATGGGGGGGAACACAACCACAGCGCCCACAGTGTCCCAGGCGAGAATCGAACTCAGGACCTTCTGACTGCGAGGCGACAGCTCTACCACTGAGCCACCGTGCCCATTTGATACTTACCATGATGTGTACTATGAATTTACATAATAAAGAACGATATCAAGAGAAGGATCGTATGAAAGGTATATTCAGTATTGTAGTACAATATTGTCTTTCATAATGAGACTCAGAAAACACCCCAAGCGAGCAAGCTTGATCAATACCTATTCACCTTATGTAGAAGAGACAGTCTGGCTTGAGAGACTAACAGGAAGTGTAAACACAAGAGGAACCGATTGTGTTTACACTTCCTGTGGCAGAGCTTATCACCACAGCCTGCTTCCAGTGAGTCACTAGCTTTGACCAGAGAGACGATCTCTGGTTTGAGCAGGTAAAACAGCCGGCGTTTTGAACAGGAAGTCGTAACACAAACGGGTCGAGTGGGCGGGGCTACATACGGCGAATAAAGGAGAAAAATATATTGAATGTTTTTTCCCATGTTTCACTGCGTTCACGGAATGCACACATTAATGCAACAGGGTTTGTAGCCCACAAGCTGACGACACGCAATGTCTGTTTCACAATGACACACATTCACACAATACTGTGCCCCACCGGCTCACAGTTCACTGGGTTTTCTGAGTCTGACAATCAGAGCAGAAAGAGCAAAGTACAGCATTGCATATAGCAGCTTTCATGACCAACTTCCTGTGACAGCTACTGATCAACCAGACTGTCTGATGTGGCTCAGTGGGCAAAGACACGTAAGAGCTTACTGTAAATCTACACGCTCAAAATAGACTTCAAGTGCTGTTTATTACAAATAAACCGGAAAATATGCTCCAGGGGATTCTGCGCAGGAAAGAGCTTCCAGACACTGATGTTTAGAACAGACAGTGCCTTTCATGAACTGGAGAGATTGGAATGTAAATAGTTGACTGTTGTATTATATCAGTCAGTGTTACAGAGTAGCTGAACTGATATTGATTTAATGTTGCAATGCAGATTATTACCTTGGTGGCCTCAGTGGGAATTAACCCTGGTGGGTGCATGCTCTACCCATTGAACAAAAGCTCCAGTCTTATGTATACAGGTAAGGGTTCCCACTGGTCCTTCAAATCCTCAAAAGTTTGTGAATTTGAGGGGGTGGGTCAAGGCCTTGAAAGTTTTTGAAAATAGACATAAATAGATATGGAATGTGCTTGAATTTATATATTTTGGGCAAGAATAGAAATTGAAGTTGTTTTTGATTTATTTTAAACTAAACGTGTAACACACCCAGCAGAGTTGAGAAGTGTTCAAGCCTCTCTCTTTTTAATTGTTGTCTGTGAGCTTCGGTAAAGCTTCTAGTTCTCATTGTAAAAATTCTCAGTGTTGTAACAGTAATTCACCTTGATCTGTGTCTCAAACTACTAGGGTCCTTGAATTTAAGGGAATTGTGCCTGGAAAGTCCTTGAAAAGTAATTGAATTTGATTTTTAAGAAGGTGTGGGAACCCTATAATCACTGATCCTTTAGTACAATATTACAGCAGCAGTAGGGCAAGATTTCATGTAAAGATGCCTATGTCTTATCTGTGATTAAATGACAAACTGGGCCTGCAGCAGAGAAGACACCAGTGTCCTATCTAACTGAGATCTGCAGCTTCAGCCTTTTTGTGCAGTAATGCTGATGTGGGTACACTGGCAGGAAAACCTCTCTGCCCACAGGAAGTGACAAATCAAAACATCACAGTGAAGTCTCAGCTAGATCCCCCCCGGAGAAAGCTGCACTTGCCAACGTTAGGGTTTCTCCTCTCTGGTCTCTCTGGTTTCTTTCTTATATATAGACCGTTTCCATGGAATGGTGTTGCTAGGGAACCGTTTAGAACCTATCTTATGTCCTGTCAGTTATTGGACGAGCAAACACAGGAAGTAAGCAGGGCGGAATTTAGAATGTTCATGTTGTCGAGTTGAAGCCGTCTATAAAGCATCACAGACCGGCTGCTTGGTAAACATGAGCTGCTGTGTGTGACGTTTACTGACAACAAATTTCAAAGTGACCTCTCACTGTCATTCAGAGCCGCTAATGTGCAAACTTACCTAAGAGTGTTGCTCATGTTTTTATCCCCACTGTAAATTTAGCAATCCTTCCTACACTGGAAAAAAATTGACAATGAAGGCTTGTCAGAATGGCGTTTGTAATTAATTATGCTGATTGATGTGATGTTGATGCATCACATCCTTTTAACAGCTTTTAAGCTTGTGAAAATTGGTCTGTGTGAAGCCAAGCAATTTTCAACTGACTGTTTTATAGTCACAACAATTAATAACGTTTAATGCTGTGACAGTGATGAAGCGGCTGGAAAAACAAGCTTTATAAAATAGCGTGCTTTAACAACATTCACACGCTCAGCGCTTAAGAGGAATACGATAAAGATTGTGGCATTTCTTATCTCAGCTGAAACTGGGGGATGATGAACTGCAACAGCCGGTTCTTCTAAAGATGCTGCAACGTTTGGTGTTTCACAGTAAAAGAGAATGAGCGCTGGCCCTCTGCTCTTTTATACCTTATTCTCATGTTGAAATCAGAAATACCATTTTAAAGACTTTACAGAAGAATTTGCAAAGATCTAAAAGTCCTCCTTACACTTCTGCAGCCACCTGGATGCACTAGAGAGGATGCCAGTTGTGAAGTTGTGAGGTGAAAGGCAGTATTTATTTACTTTCAGTGTTTGTGCAGAATAGAATGAGATGGCTGCTGCTGGTGAAGCCTCCCCATTTCCAACCTGACAAACATGATGACTAGCAACCTCCCACATAGGCTGTGGTCACAAGAGACGGAGCTGTGTATGTGGGTGTGTTTGTGAATGTGGGTGTTGAACCTCGGTAATGTTTGAATCCTGTGCAAATTATAATTTATTCCACAGACTGGATGTAGAAAAACAACAGTGTGTGTGTGTGTGTGTGTGTGTGTGTGTGTGTGTGTGTGTGTGTGTGTGTGTGTGTGTGTGTGTGTGTGTGTGTGTGTGTGTGTGTGTGTGTTTGTGTGTGTGTGTGTGTGTGTGTGTGTGTGTGGGCGTGTGCATGAGTTTGTCTGGCATGGTTAGGCAACTTGGGGCCTCCCCCGCTGTCCCTGAGATGACTGGCACCACTCTTGCCTTGAAAGCACGACACAAACACACACACACACACACACACACACACACACACACACACACACTCCACTGAAAACAATGTGGCATTTAGGCTGACACTCTACCTGTTCACTTGCAAGTCATTTGGAGAAAGTTGAGGTTTTTCAGCGTCACAAGGGAACGAGGGAAGGATAGTTTCTGTTTGAAGACAAAGAAAAGTTTGGTGCTCAGTTGTAATGCCACATATAAGGAGCAGAGCTACAGACTGCACACCAGTCATTTGGGTATAAGGAGCAGAACCACAGACGGTGCACACCAGTCATTTGGATATAGGTCTTGGTCGATGCTGAATCAATAAACAGTGTGAGGTGGTTAGTTTCGCTATTGGTCGAAAGGTCAAAATGCGACGGCAGGTTCATGTTGGGACAGAGTGGCAACCTGGTCTGCTGTAGAGCAGTTGATGGTGCTATGGGTTCACTATTGCAGTTTAACATCAATAAATCACGTTAACATTGAGACAGTTTAGTAGGCTAAACACTGTAAACAAATGCCACTATCATGAAGACTGTCAGCCACTACTGGCCTCTACACTGCATGTTACATTGTGGTCGGTCCACAGGTCTTATTTGACTCAGTCATGCCCAGGCTTCCTCGTAAAGACCCTGGTTTGACTCAGTCATGCCCAGGCTTCCTCGTAAAGACCCTGGTTTGACTCAGTCATGCCCAGGCTTCCTCTGTAAATACCCTGGTTTGACTCAGTCATGCCCAGGCTTCCTCTGTAAAGACCCTGGTTTGACTCAGTCATGCCCAGGCTTCCTTGTAAAGACCCTGGTTTGACTCAGTCATGCCCAGGCTTCCTCTGTAAATACCCTGGTTTGACTCAGTCATGCCCAGGCTTCCTCTGTAAAGACCCTGGTTTGACTCAGTCATGCCCAGGCTTCCTTGTAAAGACCCTGGTTTGACTCAGTCATGCCCAGGCTTCCCCGTAAAGACCCTGGTTTGACTCAGTCATGCCCAGGCTTCCTCTGTAAAGACCCTGGTTTGTTGGCTGCATTGTGGCTGAAACCACAGTACAGTGTTTCCCACAGAGTTTGAATGTATCTGTGGTGGCCGGTGAGTTGACATAGGGGGTGTGGGGGTCAGGGGGATTGCTTTACCTGGTCCCTGCTTGTAAAATATCCACCGGTCCATGTCTTCTAACATCTCTCTCTCTCTCTCTCTCTCTCTCTCTCTCTCTCTCTCTCTCTCTCTCTCCCTCTCTCTCTCTCTCTCTCTCTCTGAGTATGTGTGATTGTCAGTAGAGTAAAATAACTTAATGCTCAAATGGGTTGCCAAATATACTTTGGCAGCCGTTACAGTACTATATGGCCAAGTAAAGTCTATGTGTGGGAAGAGCAGTAGAGCTAGGACTTAATGCCACCACCACCAACAGAGTTGAGCCTAAAGGTTTCAGATGGGAAGGTCGCTGGTGCAAATCCCAGACTGGGTGAGGAAGCAAGCAGGAAGAAAATGTAGCATTGGGCAATGGTAGAATAAAGCAGAAAGTGTACTGGCCAGGGTTTCTATGCATACATGGACATTAGGTTTGTTTGCGTGTGTTTTCTGCACAGCTGATGGAGTGTCTCTCTGTTGTGTCATCAGGAAGTTGATTTGATGTCTACGTCCGTCCTGTATCCATGGCCATGTGGACACGTCAATCTGTGCTGTGGACTCCTCCTCCTGGCCTTCTTACCTCAACTCACTGCAGGTACCACCTCTCACCCCGGACCTTCACCCATAACACCTCACACCTCCCTCACACCTCACCCCTCAGACCTCACCCAGTCAATGTGGAAAGCCAGGCTACCAACTGTCATGTTAGCAATCCATCCGCTACATTCATTCATTCATTCATTCATTCATTCATTCATTCATTTGTTGAATTATTTGTTTTCTACATGTTTTCCCTGAACATTAGTTTCAATCTGGTAATCCAGAGTCTATCAGTCTGATGACTAATACAACTCTGGCACAGATGGCTGATATTTCTGGGTTTCCGGTGTAGAGCAGATATCATTGATGACAGTCCGCTTGATGTGAGAATGTTGGAGGTGCAGTTGCTCAATTGTAGGTGTTTTAGGTCCAGATGGTATTTTGGCTAATCTCATAAACGAGACGTTGGACTGTAAACAAGAATGGAAGCTGAAGTCTTGGCGCGGGCGTCCGCTCTACACCGGATACCCCGAAATATCATCCATCTGTCCCAGAGTCTTATTAGTCATCAGACTCTGGGCATCCATGGCAGTTAATTTGATCACAAATAAACCTAGTTTGTAAATCAAGTTTCAGAATAATTAGCAATTACACCACGTTGTAGAACAAAAATTGCCAACACCTACACTGTTAGAATGACACCTACACTGTTAGAATGACACCTACACTGTTAGAATGACACCTACACTGTTAGAATGACACCTACACTGTTAGAATTACACCTACACTGTTAGAATGACAGGGGAAACACCGTTTGATGTGTTCACTGGTCACAGGCTGGAGTTTCAATCCTAAATATCATTTAGCATCACTTGGAGTGAAAAAAGTATGCATACTGTCACAACATGATTATTATCCAGGAAGTCAAACTTCTGAGTCATCTGAAGACGTCGGCTCACAAAATAGCTCTGTTTTTGTAGAAATAAGTTTCTGTTTTTTAACCGTTGACTGGCAAATTTCAGGTTCCAACCTTTGTTCAATATGAATATTTACCATTTTGGAATGAACCATTTCTTATTCTAGATTCATTTGATAAAATAAATAACATTAGAAAATCTCAAACACTTCAGCATATTGAGAAAACTTTTGCCTCTGAACTTTGATGACTCCGAACTGACAACTCCTGGCTCCTCTGCTGCATATTACTAATGCATTACTAATTACATGACTAATTACTAATTACATTATTAATAATGACATACTGAAACTGAAACTGAAAGAGTCTGTAGGGAAGCTTCTGAAAATGCTGACTGATATTGATTGTGAACTCAAAATGAATGTCAGGTACTCTGACACACAGCCTGCAGCCCGTTTCTGTTCATGTTGACTCTGTTGCAGATAATCAAAACTAAGTTTACACGGCTCCTCCTCTCCGTATCATAACTGTCCATTTCATTCTGTTCCTTCATGATAAGGAGAGGCCTTATCATAACTGTCCATTCATACAGTTCCTTCATGCAAACATTTCAAATTTAGCTGACATTCTTATCCAGAGTTACTCGTAGTCTCACTCAAGGGCCCATTGACAGGACACGTTGCTGTTGGCCAGAATCAAACCTGCAACCTCTCTATTATGGGAAGACCACCTTGCTGCTATTTCAGCTTGGCCCATCTGTCAGTACAAGCAGCAAGTGATTTGTTTCAACTCAACATTTAGACTCTGTCTTGTAGAGATTCAGCTGGCTATTAGTGTGCTGCTGAAGCACTGATCATTTCTTTGGCCAATGAAAATGGGCAACGTCCCCAGCAACAGGCAATACAATTAAAAGAATAAGCTACAATGCAACTTTTTTGGAACTGGTGCACATTAAAGTTGTTCAAAAAGTGGTTGTGAATCACCACCCTACTATGGGAATAACTCAGTTAAAACCCTTTTTTGTTATTCTATGAAACCATTTGTGTGGGTTGACCTTACTATAGAGCCAGTAAGTGGCATTGATGTTGCCACAATGAATCAGTTGCTTTGAATCTGATCACTCAATGACTCAATTTCCCCTCAGGGATCAATAAAGTTATTCTGATTCTGATTCTGATTCTGATGGATATGATCACTGGGCAATTCGTTGAAATGCTTTCCATCCATAGCTCTTTTCACTTGCAGCCTTCTCTTCACGTGTCAGTGTGGCTGTCAGAGAAGCTAGCGGGGGTAGAGGTAACCTACATTAGAGAAGCAGACTGGCAAGCAGAAGGTTGAATCTCTGAACACCAGTAGGGGAAGTGAAACAGTACCACTTTTAGCTGCTGCAGTGGGCAGGGTGGTGCTGAAAAAGAGCATGCATGTCATGAGTTAATATAGTTTTTTTTTTTAACAAATGAACTACCACTACCCAGATCAGAAGCATGACCTCCAGACTTTGCCTCATGTCACCACTTGTATACAGTAACAATATTGCCTTGCTGTCCTTTGACACTGTACCAGTATACATTGTGCCAGCCTGCCCTGCACCCTGTCACACCTCTTCCTAACATGCAAGCAAACTCTGGCAGATGGAGTGTGAAATATTATCCAGATAAAGTACCAACCATGTCCAATACTGGGAAGCAGCATGACCTCTCACATCTATTGTAGGTTGAAGGTGGAGTTGAAGGTGGAGTTGTGCACAAACCTTTGCAAGAATAGAGGCAGGGCGACACGTAGCTCAGCCTGTTTGCTGACACAGGGAGCAGGTTAGAAATGAGTGTGTGAAGCGTGCAGTATTTCTAATGAGTATAATTACCGTAAACAAATGCATTGCTATGGAGATTGGCAGCCTCAGGTGTCACAGCATGTGCTTTACTGTTCTGCTCTGCCCCCCCCCCCCCCCCCCCCCCCCCGCCCCTCCTCAGGCAGACAAGGGAACTGCAGCCACCCTCTGGTACCAGAACACGGGGGTTTCCGCTGTGAGCCGTCCCCATGCCGAGGTTTCCCCCAGAAGAGCTCCATCTATGTGTTCTGTGAGACCGGGTACCACATCCCCAGCAAGGTCCGCAGCTCCAAGTGCCGGCATGGGAAGTGGCTGCCTCCAGTGCCTGCCTGCATCCCTCTGAAAGGTAAGGGGGTGCTGAGTTACAGTGCTAATGTCCCACAAGAGGGGAATAAAGTTAGATTTCCTTTGCACAATACTGCTGCCTTAAAGGTCGGATGGCAGGCTGGCGTAGTATGTTGGAGCAGCGTAGGCGACAACCATTGTCAGGAAGCCCTTGAGCAAGTCATCTTGACCCCAACATTTCAATGCGGTCGCTCAGTGACCAATGCGGTCGCTCAGTGACCAACAGCAGAACACTGTGGCTGTACTGGGCAGTTTCCAGGTTTGCATTTAGGTGGGAACGAGAGTGCTGATAGCTTGAGTGATTTTATCAAACAAAAACAAAACAACAAAAGGACAGTTATGAGTTTTGAGCCTCTGCAATATTGTGTGCTGATTAGAAACATGCTTGACAGATTAGCTAGTTTTATTTTGAGTTGAGCGTTCTCAGTGAAGTCCCTTGAGACTGTGTGATGAAGGGCTGTATAAATAAACTTGACCTGACTTGACTGGAGTTGCACCAACATTAACGACAGAGAGATTGTCTGTCCTGCATACAACCCAACTGGGTAGTATTTACAGTCTAACCCTGACATCAGTTGATTCAGTCATTGATTAAATAAGGTGTTTCAGTGGTGAATGTCTCTTCGCAGTAACGCTATATACAGTAGCTGATATGAATGGAAAGCAGACTCACTGAGATTATTAATATGAATAATTATTATCAACTTTGTCAGAAATATTCTTACACAATATGTTGGTCCTATATTGCTCAGAAAGAAGAACACTATTGCTTTGGATAAAATAGCTCCTACCAAAACACACACAGTAAGTCATATGTTCAGATTCCTGACATGCAGAGTTTCTCATTAGTGACCATGTTCTCAGACAGCGGTTTGCAGCTTCCCAGCGTCAGCAGGCATCAGAGCATTCCTATGTGATTACTTCAGTTTATAATTGACCACATGCCTCATCCCAGCCAATGTTTTTAAGGCTGATTAATCACGCATCGCTTCCTTCTTGCTATGAGTGTTCAGGAAGTAGACAGACATGACTGTGGTTGTGTTTAGCTCAGAGCGGAGAACATGGCAAATAAAAAGGTTCAGAGTTTGATTCCTGCTAAAAATAATAATAATAATAAATGCTCCTAAAAGTCCTCCTCTCTACTCTGAACCGTTTACCAGCTTAAGACTTCTCTTACGGGCTAAGATGCTTTGTGAATAGATTTTATCTATAAGGGGAAATTCTTATAAAATGTCATCACTCTGAGTTTTCTTAGAATTTCACCACTAGGACCACCTGTTAGTACTAGGAAGCTTTGTGGATATGGCCCCTGATACGCTAAACCCCACCGCACATACAGGTACAAATACTAAGAATTATTATGTCTGGTGTTTATGTGGCCTATTTTGGTCTACAAGGGGTAGATATATAGTCAGCAAAGCAAGAATTAGTATTTGCTACCATCCACCATAATAATGTTTGATATGTTGTGTTCTTATCTACCTCATCTTCAATTATTGGCTGGTACAACCCAATTTCCTCTTTGGGATCATTGATTGTTTTGATTGTTTTCATCTCATCTCAATAATTAATTAAATCTTTCCCTATTAGATTTGATGCTTAATATTAGATCTAACCAATAGAGACACTGCATGAAATAGGCCACGCCCATCACGGAGAAAGCGCTCCATTCACTCCCATACACCAGCGTAATTTTCCTTGAATTAAACATGGCTAAAAGCTGTTGTGTGGTGGGCTGCGCAGACAACAAATGTAAAAAATCGCCAAAAGACCCTTCTCACAGGGGCCATTTTGTGTCTAAAAGACAGGGTAAACACAGGTGAAAGCAAAACACTAATGAGGGTTTCAAACTTCCATTTTTGGAATTTGTCTGTGGAATGTCTGTGTGGACATATATATAGGTCAGGTGTGTATACACCACACACACCTGACCTACAGCGTGGTGGTTAATCCTTAAGGGTGTATGGGGAAAGGGTGGGCTATTACACCACTAAACGCTCAGAGCAGCTTGACCCCAGTAAGTCCGTACACCTCCATAACGACAACAGGAGTCTTTTATCTGTCGACCTACTTAACAGAAACACAGACATGCTCAGACTCAATGCAGGGGAACGTAAAGCTTTCCTTTTCACGGCCCAGTTTCCTCTGTTACCATTCACTCTGTGACACGCTCAGACAGGAAGCTCGAGCTCACAAAGAGGAAGTGGGCCGACTCACCATAATAACCATTAAGCGTTTCCGCTGAGTTGGTGCTGTCAGAGCTTCATGGAAAGCTACTGCCGTGCCGTCATGGGTGCCGACAAACCACATAACTAGACAGATAACCTCCTCTCATAGATTGTAGATTAAATACGTCTATTATTGCGTATTTACAGTGGCTTTTTCCACGATGCTTTGCGTACAATTTGGTTTTGCACAAGACACTTTATGCAACCTACTGTCTGAAGATATAACAAGATAGATATTATCTTGTAGACACTTTATGCAACCTACTGTCTGAAGATATAACAAGATAGATATTAGGATATACAGTGTAGGTTTAATTGTGTCGGTTGATGTTTAAAGGAAAACTGAAACACACCTTCAATTTTGGGCCTATTTTATTGTTTTGTGGTGTATTTCTCTTATTGCTGTAGATAACTAACTGGTCAAATGCAGACAATTTTCCAGCAGCTCAAATGGATTTTGATATGAGAAAATGTTTTAGGATCTACAACATCATCTGTGAGCATCAGGTTTTGGTGTCTGTCCCTCAGAGTCAAGGAGCGAGGGCGTCTTTCTAAGGAGACGTTCAACAATCATACAGGGAGAAATCCATGGTAGAAGAGGAGAGAGATCAACTTCTCCACCCACAGCAGAGGACAGTAGACGCTGGATTCTTCTTTTAACAATGATTTGTCTCTTTCTCAGAGAGGCATAATGTCAACCCAGAGGACAGGGCCACCCACTCTATGCCCAACGTTGCCACGACAGCAGTGGGCGTGTCCATCTTCCTGCTCACCACCACCGCCTGCATGATCGTCAAGTCCCGCCTCTACCGCTGTCACTCACACAGGTGAGGCCGTCAGATCGGCTCGGAAACACTGGAGCCGTTCCCTATTGAATATCCTCATCATTTATTTGACAGACAAACTGAATGATAAAAGGCAGGGCGGTAATGTGTTGTCATGGATCTCCTGTGACCACAAGTGTCCAGGTTGAGTCAAACTGAGTCCCTTCCAGCTCCATGTATCGGTGTATTGTAAGTAAGTGTATCATCGGGGGTCCTGGCAGGTCAGTTGCCAAAGGTGCCAAGTTTTCGGGAGATTGGCCTGTTGGTCAACTGATGGCAACTTAAGTCAACTTAAATGATGAGAACAAGACTAAATAATCAATGTCCACAGTAGATCATTTACTCTGTGCTAACACTTTAGCATACACTTGAGCGATAGTAGGCAACTAGCATTATCTCAAAGTAAGAAAACTTACGTTTTAGTGGTAAAAACAAGTTGTCAGTGTTTTTATGATATGGCCTGAAGATTTGTAAATCTCCTATTATCCAAAACATCATGTTACATGTCGTGCAGGAAAATTCACTTCATGACAGGAACAGACACTTACTGACAAGGGAGCTTGAACCTGAGTCCTCCAGTTAAAACATGATTCGTCTTGATTGCTAGGACCCAAAATGGTGGTGTGTGTTGTTGGGACACTTCTATGACTTGGGCGTTAGAGGTCATATGGTAAAATGAGGGCGAAGTGAACCTTAAGTTCGTCGGTTCCACAAAGCACCTTAAGTTAAGATTTTCCTTAGAGTCCAAGTTAAGGTGTATCGGTTGCAAATCGGTTGCACAAAACACCCTCAAATCCTCTTCTTAAGGTTAAACATTTTAATGGTGATGATGAGAAAGCAGCCTGAGTCTCTGCTGGGGTCGGCTGCTAATCTGATGGCTGAGGTCAGATGAGAGAGAGTATTGAATGCACACAGACAGGAAGTGACATCATGGCACCCAGTGATGACAGTAAATATGTTCTTAAAATAAGCTGTTCACGTAAACTAAAACTTAAGATGGAAACTAAGATCAAATAAAAATGTTTTTAGTTATAGTTATTAACTAGTTACACTGTTTATGTGCAGATTAAAAAAGAGAATACATTTTGGTATTTTGCATTTTTATTGAACACTACTTAAAAATGTATGTAAATATCTTTTTTCTTCCTTTTTCTTTTCTTTTTTATAATTTTGTGATTTATTGTTTCTATTACACAATACCTATTACAAAATGGTCTACTCTAAAATATTATTTAAAAAAGTCACACAATGACCAAACCCACACTGAAAACTAAAACTACATTAAAAATATATATATATATTTTTAAAATCTCACACTCTCTCGTCCCCTCCAGCCGGCGCTCGTCGGACCAGATGGACCTGATGGTAGAGGGTCTCCCCGTGTCTCTGCCCTCCTATGAGGAGGCGGTGTACGGCAGCTGGGGCCAGCGACTGGCCCCGTGCTCGGGCCCCGGGCCCACACAGCTCCTGCTGGCTCAGGAGGGCGATGGACCGGACCCGCCCGGCCGGAGCACCGACCACCCCCCGCCCCCCTACGAGGAGGTCCAACCACGTCCCGGAGAGGGGCTGAGCGACGCGGGAGTCCGCCAGCTACAAGTCGCACTGCCAGACGATAAAGACCCTTGATCCACACACTGACACACGGGTGCAATTTGATTAGGGCTGGGGATCGGTACTTGATACTTTTGAAAGGTATCGACCGAAATAACTCAGTACCAAGTAGTATTGAAACTTCTCCAGTCAAATGATGCCTACATTCCATCTTTTTTGTACACAGATCAAAAACAAACAAACACCAATTTGTGGTTTTACTTGCAGCCAATCACCGCAAGGGTTCTTCGAGTTAATGCGACGTGTGATTGGCCCACTACCACAGCAGCTACAACCCATACAGTCTGTGGTGGGGAAGTCGAGTGCGGTGTTTATGTGACGGAGTTGAATGAATGAATTAGAAAATGAACGAATGAAGTAGAAAAAAAGTATAGAATCAATGAAGTACTCTATTGGTATCGGTATCACTTTAACGGTACTGGTATTGGTACTGGTATCGTAATATTTTAATTTAAACGATACCCAGTCCTACATTTTATCGCACTTCAGTTGATCAATTTACAAAACAGTAGAATTAAGCTGATAAGCTCTGATTGGCTTGCTGTAATGTCATGAAGCCCTGAGGGGCGGATTGACTGCAGTGGATTTATGAATGAAAAGTGTCTTAATGATTATTGATTGTATATTGTATGTGTGTGACAGAATGAGCCTGGGGCTGTAAATGTATACTGTATCAGGTGCCTCTTTGTGTTTGTGTGCCTGTACATCAGCTGTCAGGTGAAAACATTGTATCTAATGTATGTGAGCTTTTTTCAGCAACTTGACACAGTCTTGTTTGCAGCTTGACAATTGATTTTTGAGTTTATTTGGTGGATTTTAAAATGTTTCATCAGCCCAGGAGGTTGGAGAATTTTCTCAGTTTCAGTGAAAATATGAAAATCACCCAAATTTGAGTTTTTACATGATGACAGCTATATGAAGGTGTATAGGCGTGTGTGTGTGTGTGTGTGTGTGTGTGTGTGTGTGTGTGTGTGTGTGTGTGTGTGTGTTTTCAGCACTGTTCTGGAGACGTTGTCTATTCCCCTCAGTGATGGGGGTTATTGCGGCCTTGTTGGTCGAGGTTGCCTTAGTTTCCACGGTAACTGACTCTATTCCATTTCGAATTCAGACTTTTGTATAGCAAACACCTTGTACAGCATGTTGTACCAGGTGTTGTACCAAGTGGTGTTGTTCTGAAACCAGCACAGTGGACAGACACTCGGGTGAACGATGACATTTTGAACTTGGAACTTGGATCATAAATGTTTATTCTGTGGACAACAAGAGACATTTAGAGACTTGAAAGTGTTAAGGGTCTTCATGAGTGTTTCCTCTGTATTCGTTCAGCAGTCGTGAATGAAGTAAAAAAAAAATATATATACACACATATTATTTATATATATATATATATATATATATATATATATATATATATATATACTGTGTATATATATACTGTGTGTGTGTATATATATATATATATATATATATATTCGATTAATTTCACCTTTTTATGGTAAGAATCCTTTCATTTACTAAATACACACGAATTTGTCTCGGTGGCCCTGGTGCAGAGACATAGTAAGACTAGTGCTTTCAGCATGATTGATTATGCAAACAGTTTTCATGCCACTAGAGCTGAAATCAGGACAAAAAAACAAGCATGGAGGTGAGACCAAAACCCAAACCCCCAAAGTCCAGTATGTCCTCTCTTCACCCCACTGGGTCTTCTGTCCTGCAGAGTGTCCGTCTGTCTCCAGAGACCTTGAATGTATTTTATGTTTCATTTCGTAGCAAATGGGGGGACAAATCAAACTATTATGTATGGATTGTAATATTTACAGACTTGATTCTTTGTACATTGTATTATTGCACAGAATTATATGCAGAATAAAAGTTGAGATGTTTCATTGGTAAATGTCCTGGCCTTGTTTGTGATTTTGTTTGTTTGTTTGTTTGTTTACAAAACATCATATATTCTAGATGCTGCAATTCTGGAGTCACAAGAATGTTTTCACAGCACTGAGGAAATGCCACAATCAAAATTAAATGCTGTAAATGCTTTATATATATATATATAAGCAATATCACATGAGAGGGCATTCCAGGGCGAGGGGGTGGCTGCAGCAAGGCCCTGTCAGAGGCCCCCCTGTCACAGCTTTAGCAAAGAGATACCTGTGATGCTTATCAAAGTGGATATAAATTATATGATCATATTCAGCCAGACAGTCAGATGGAGATTTAAAATGGTGAGCATTTGGAAATTTCTTGGACCCAGTAATGTTGTTTCTTATGAACTTAAATACCCCCTTAAAACCCCTTTTAGCAACCAAGTTGAATTTCATCCACTAAGCATAAATATGACATTTCAATCATAAAAGTTCAAATTTCCAGTAGACTATTGTGGCACCTTGCCTAAAGCCTAAAGAGTAAATGTGGAGTGACACCAGAGGTTTAGCTCAGGTTTAAGCAACCACCACCACCACCCCCAAAGCTGAATCTAACTGACTGTACCTGAATGCAACGTGGGTCTCCTCTGGGTGAGAGACATTACAGAGAAGGTGAGAGAGAGGGAAAAAAGTCTTGGCATTGCCGGAGTTAATGGGGGGGCCAGGGGGGCCAGGTTCCCCAAGTAGTAAAAAAATTAATTAAAAAAATTAAAAAGAAATAAACAAATAAAAAATGCTCACGATTTTAAATCTCCATCTGACTGTCTGGCTGAATATGATCATACAATTTATATCCACTTTGATAAGCATCACAGGTATCTCTTTGCTAAAGCTGTGACAGGGGGGCCTCTGACAGGGCCTTGCTGCAGCCGCCCCCTCACCCTGGAATGCCCTCCCCAGTCACATCTGACAGGCTAAAACGCATTGTCTTTCATACTCATTATGTCATCTTTCCAAAACAAGCCATGGATCTTTTAAGTTTAATAGAATTTGAATTACATTATGACAAGCTCCATGTAGTGGTGGTGAGCAGGAATTGAATGATTGAATGAGCCATCTGCATGCTTCTCTGTTGCATGTTGGGCAATTTGAGCAATTACCATAATGAGCTAATTAATTGCCAAAACTGGAAATTAGCATGAATTATATAAATAGTGAAGCTGAAACCAGGAAATTGTTATACTGTATTGTTGCTTTTAATCAATTTAGAAAGGTGATCTATAGTCTAAATTGATGTTTGGAAGTCCAGTAATTAATCGGTTGCCATAACAGAGTCTACTTAACTATTTCTAAATTGACTAAAAGCTAAAATATCGCCTTTTCCCGATTTTGACCTATAGCCAGGCACTTCAAAAGTCATACACAGAGAAATACAGCATCAGTGACAGTCCCTCGTGGTTCCCTGTGTATGTCAGCTGCCTTCAGAGGGAGAGGTGGTGAGTTCTAACCTGGAATGTGCACAGACTGAACTTTCATCTGTGTATTTTGAGGCAGCAATGTTATTTATATTTGAATAAAAGTGGAAATAGGCATAAAAATGTTCTTTTATTACACTTCAAATTAATTCATATTAAAGCTGGCTGCTAGGCGTAAAGAGCTAGTGATGTTAAAGAGAGAATGGTGCTGTCTCCTCCATCGGGAATCGAACCAACATCCCACCTGTCATGTAGCGACAGACACAGCAACTCATCATGCTGAGCTATAAGCTGTTTGGAGCACACCTTCTGAATTCTACACACAGTGTTCACACTGACAACAACACAGAGCATAAAGAGTGAGATAGGTCAGAATTGAATGAGTGAGCAGCTGTTTATCTGACTGAGCTAGAGTCAGAGACTGACTAGACTCCTACATCAGCTTATTTCTATCAGTGTTCAAACTACTGATGATGATAAAAATAGCAGCACTGGTGCTGCCTGAGGCAGGGATTGAGAAAACAACCTTCAAACATCACACAATATCCACATGTTTATGAGTAAGCTATTCGCTTGTTAAGCTGTGAGGTATGACCTCCCGACAATACTAGTTCCGGGTCCAAGCGCCAAGCTTCCAAGCCTCTCTGCCTGGTCAATATGCCGCAGTGCTGTGTCCTTCATTGTTGGAATAGGTCTGACTCAGGTCCGAGTCAATTAAGTTAAAGTTATCCGGGTCTTCTAGTAAATTCGGCGTGCAAATGGTCCACCAAGCAGTCCCATTTTTTCGTATTATATTGTTTCATGCTGTATAGCCTGCCATTAAAAAAAACAAAAAAAACGGCAACCTTAAACTCCCACATTTTTAAACTGAATTTGGCCCGTACAGCCACGGATGACAGCGAGCTCATTTTTAAAGCTAGAGTGATGATCTCTATACCATATGAAAGTAAAAGAAATAAGGAATCGATTGGGACGAAGCATTTCAACCTAGCATGTTGGGAAGGGGGGTTAATAACGCTTCAAAGTTGATGAATTTGGCATAACCTTCCCCTCCATGCAATGGAATGTACTATAACTAAACGAGTATGTTGGTAAGTTGAGTTGATGACAGTAGCTGCAGTAGCTGATAGTCACTCCCCCTGTCTTTACAACAGCTAATGTCAGCAGTACAGTAGTGGAGTGGTTTTGATTGATTTATTCATCAAACCGTTTACTGACAAACTAACTGTAAATAGATTACTTTATTTTGAGATGCATTGCATTGCTCAGCCAGAAATGATTCCCACTTCAACTCTGTTTCTCCTGGGCCTAACAGCACAAATAATTGACACAAATCTCGAAATAAATATACAGTAGGGCTATTTACTCTAATGAGAAAAGGAACAATTATTGATGGTTAAAACTGAATAATGACATCACAACAGTCTAATCCTAATGCTAAATTAAAATGAGATAGTCCTCTAAATCAGTCTTCAAACTGCAAAAAAATGCCCAAAGTCGGGATTTCAACCGCGAGTCACATTTAACTTTTTTGTTATTCAAACCGAACCCAAACCATAAGCCTAACCAAGATGTTTTACTTGCATAAACATAACGTATTAGTGTTAAAGTGGCAAAGCCAGTAAGGGAGTCGTGGATGGTGGATGGAGGGTGTAACCAGCTGCCTTTCACACCAGAGAGCTGGGTTCAAGTCCCAGTCATGATCACAGTGTTTCCAAAGTCCTCCCTTGTGTTGAAGCTCATGAGCTGCCACTGATATATAGATAGTATTATTATTCTAGTTACTTGAATTGCCCAACATGCAATTCTTAGCAACCAAGTTGAATTTCATCCATTAGGCCCATAGATGACATTTCGATTACAGTATAATGGTTAATAGGAAACATTACTGGGTCCAAGAAATCTCAAGTAGACTCTTTCTTTCTTTCAATTTCATGTCTTGTTTTCACAGCTTCACACAAGATATCAGAGGAGATCGGGTGAGATATGAGATGAGATATCCAAACAATGTAAACAAATCATGGCACGTTGTGGTACAATGTGGTTAGTAGGTCGGTTAAGAGAATACTGACACTGTTTGGTTTTGTGTTTCATTATCTGGTTTTTGGGCCAAAATATTTGACTGGTACTCTAAGGCCTATAGAATAACCCTTCAGCCGGAGGCGGAACTCGCCATTTTCGGCTGCTCGGAATCCTCTCTGCTCCTCCCTATGGACATGATCTCGGTTATACGTATGGAGAGGCTCCGGTTTTTGAGGACAAATTCTCTTGGGAAGTTCTTGGTTATCTGGGACCCGTTTCTGGCCTATTTGGATGAGGTTAATAGCGGTACGTGACTCGCATAACTGACTTCTCATGGACCCTTTGCGTGGGATCCCATGCACATCCCTTGCAGGCACATGGGGACCTTACGTGGCTGGTAGTGCCAAGCTGTAGTATTGGAATGTGAACTATGTTTGTTTGTTTTTTCTTTCTCTGTCTGAGCCTTTTGTTGTCGTTTCTGTTTTACGTTTTGAAAATTGCTAAATAAAATATATAAAAAAAAGAGAGAATACTGACACTGGGACACACCTGGGATCCTCTATTGAGTTAGGTTTGCTGACAGAGTAAAGCCACAGTTCATTCTCCACAGTTGTTGGAGAATGTTTGATTGGTGTGCCATGGTCTAAACACAGGCAAACAAGGATTGAACATGTGGAATAGAATGTGACCAAACATCTCCAAACAAGGGCACACAGCTATGGCACACCAAACAAACATCTGTGTTTGTTGTAGAATGTTTGATTGGTGTGCCATGGACTTTAAAGGGGCATAAAGGTAATTTTGGATGTCTGTTGCTCTCTGTTGGTGAGCAGCAGGAACTACAACAACATTGATACATCTCCTTGGAGTCAAGTCAAGTCTGACTTGGGACTTGACTCTGACTTGTACTTTGATTACTTGAAAAGGTTTCTAAACTCTTGACTTGATATATGAGATTTTGTGTTTGTGTAAATTACTTTGATTGAAAGTGATGAGATTTGTTCCAGCAGACGACTGCATTTAAATTCTGTTTTCTGAATTTGTATGGAATGATTGGATTTATTGAAGTTGAAACTGATTATAGAAATCAAACTCATGATGCTCTTACCAAGTTTGTAGCCTATTAAAACCATTGCATTGCAAAGTCCTGGATATTTCGTTTTCTTTAAGATATTAAATTGATACTGGACTCTTGATTTGTTACCAAAGCTTCAAAATCAGTGTGTTTGTTAACATCCACCAATAATCAGCTATGGATGCGCTGTGCTGCCCTTAACACGAGGACTTTGACATGCAGCTCACACACAGACCACAGAGCAGCAGACGCATGTCCTTAAACATCTTTATTAAAGTGGAGAATACATACAGGGTAAAACAGTACAAAGAACAAGAGTCTTCTAGTCTCCGTGGTTTAAAGCACAGAGTAAAACTTTTTTTAAATGTCTTTTCACAAGAAGAAAGGCAGATTAGAAAAGGCACAGTCAGTTCTGGAAGAGCTAACGTGTTTCAGATGACAAACCGGCTGCAGTTCATCTGAGGACACTGTTGCTTGAGTTATGACAGATACAAATACATTCTTTAACATGTAATTGTCTCTTAGATTGCACTTTTAAAATGGCATTGGTACTTTGAGTGTGTAGGACCAATGTATTAGCCTGGGTAAACCCATCCCCCACGTGACCTGCTCTCAGACCTGTTCTCAGTCACTAGTGACTCGTCACGTGGGGGCTGGGTTTACCTAGGCTACCAATGTATATCATCCAAATGAAGACATGAGGAATTAAATCTTCCACTATATCAAAAACAAATATCCGTATCTGAAGAGAGCATTGTAAAATGTCATAAAATGCTGCAACTGAAACACAGATGTGTAGTTTGCACCATTATATGCTGAGCAGAATCCTATAAAAGTCATATATTTCAAATGTATTACTCATAAATGACAACAAAACATGAATACTAGTGTTCAACAGTGCTCTATTCTAATGAGTATATAAACAAGCTACTAGGCTATCTGTCCTGCTTAATTCACACACATCTAGGAAAACAAACTTATTACTGCTTGAGTACCTAATTTAGCCTATTATGTCATCATAACATTATGATACAAGGAACAAATCAAACCTGCATTAAACAGCGTCTGGCAATAGTTTGTTTTTGCTGTTGTGCCAGAAAGTTTAGACAATGCCAGGACATTTTCTGAAATAAAAATGAGCAATCTTTCCTATGATTGATAACTCACCTGACACTACCTGCACAGTCCTGATGCAGCAAACCCCACCCACCTGGGACCCCAAGAAGGGTAAAACAAACAGCCAAGATGAAGTTGTAAGTGTTATTTGACACAGGTTTGGAACAAATACATGTTGGATAATACAGTAATATCAGTCCCACTCACAGCAGGAGACCGTACAAAAGCTTTTCATCTTGTTTTCAAAAAGGTTTAGTACATAAAGTTTATAAAAAGAACATACATAAAAAGATGCCACTGAAATACTCTGTTTGTTGGTTTGTCAGTGTGTTTGGTGGGAGTGGAAAGAGTGATGACTGAGTTTGACTGGAAAACAGTAGAAAATAATAGAGCATACAGTAATAGACAACAGTTCGAGCCTCTGAGGATCCTGGTTAGCTCAAACTGAAACTGTCAATGAAAGAAGGAGAATAGACGGAAGTTCCTGGGGTTTCTACAGTCTGATGTAGGATATATGGCCTTGCTTGAGAGACTACAGCTGAGCTCAATTCAATCAAAGACAGGAGAATGTTTTAGATGATCCAGATGAAACCTGGTAAGTGTGTGAACCTGGGGCACTGCCGTGTCTGTATGGATGGACTGATATGTTGGTCTGCCCATATTGTCCTTTTATTAAATATCAGATATATCGGCCAGTTATGTCGTCCAGGTCTGGAAAACCTGACCTGACCTCACATGACACGACTTGTCGTTTTCTTTGCACGTATTATTGTTAATTTAATTCTTCGATAATGATTTATTGTAACTGATTCTTGATTTAAAATGCAGACATGTTTCCCAGAGACAAGAAGACAATTCTGGGGGAAACACTGAGTACTTTTTAGCATGAAATGGACATATCTAAAGATATTGTCCGTATCGGCATTCAGAACCCTAGTAAAAATATGGACAAATGGAAAGACCAAGAGAACCTATCAATTGGCAGATCATACAGAGTTATCCATTATAATAAACATGAAACAGGCATTACCATGAAAAACAACATGGACACTCTCAAAATCTGTCTACATGATTAGAATAAAGAAATAAAGGTGTGTGTATATGACATAAGCATAAGGATTCAACAAATGCTTGATGAATCCTTATCCAACACATACTGTATGCGCATTTCGTCATGTGGTGAAATGCAGGCGTGCTTGATGTGATGCAAGGGATGTCCCCAATGATTTGAACATGCAGCAGAATCGTTGTCATTGAGGAATGAGGTCGCATAGAGGTATGAATCGAGATTGCGATTTTATTACGATTAATCGTGCAGCCCTAGTGTGTGTATGTGTGTGTGTGTGTGTGTGAGTTATGAACTTATGATGCTTTGGAGATTCTCTGCAAAGGTGAAAAACAATCCTCATTATGTATTTATGTATTTGTGTATAAGTGTGTACAGTATGTGTATATGGCTTGAGTTTATACTCATCACGTTATCAAAAACATCAAATTCATGCCACTGAATATCTTGAGGTAAAATTAAAAAAAATCTCTTTCAACGTCGACCGATGTGCGTTTATTTGTTTCTTTGACTTTGTAGCTGAGGAAGACGTGCATTGCTGCATACACACAGACAGACAAACTCTGGGTATCTGGCCTGGGTCAAATTAGCCTGGTAAAATCCATCCTCCTGATAGGGACAAATAGTAGTTGAAAAGAATTCTTATCAACTTGTTTGACCCCACTTGGAGTACCAGACGGGCATGTTTCGCTGCTTCCTGTAGGGTGATATAATGCGTGCCAAAAAGTGATCAAATTACATGGTAGTCAATAGACGTTTTTTGTGATAGACACCTGAACGTCTCTACATTAAATTGCTCTGATACAGTACAGTCATCTCATCGACCATCTAAAAATATGGACAGTCAGTGTGACGTCATCCATTGGTTTTTGGACTCCCGCTTTGAAGCCTAGAGTGGCCGTCGCCATCTCGGGGTTCTTTGCGCAGCTCGCGCAAGACGGCATGAAGGCTTTCCCAGAGCCGCAGCTCCGCCTGCTATCGGTCCATGATTGGCAAGCTGCGTGATCACTGGACAGGCAACCTGTCAATCACCCCCAAAACATACTGGCTGATGCCAAAAAAAATTGCGCACATGATCCTTGAGGCATTTCAGTCAAAGCGCCAGGGAGGCTGTGTGTGAAGGCTTGAATATTTAATTTTATGTTATATATGTTGGCATATTCTACAACCTGTTTAGTTATTTTTTATCAATTGATTTTATAGGCCTATATATGAGCGAATTAGGCATCCGAGTAGTGTAGCGGTAGATCCCTGCCTACCAACACGAGGGTCGCAGGTTCACGCCCCGTGTTACCTCCGGCTTGGTCGGGCGTCCATACAAACAAGATTGGTTGGGTCTGAGGGGGGGAAGCCAGAATGAGGGGATGTGGCCATTCGAGGAACTACAGTTTTCAGTATCACTTCCGCGGCTTCCTCAGTCAAAGCCCGAGCTAGGCCACTGGATGTAGTAAACCCCACCCATCTGGTACTTCAAGAAGGTTAAAACAAACACTAAGAAAGACTGTACCCAGGTTGTGTGCTGCTTAGCAAACACTATGGTACAGCATGGAGGATTTTCTCTCTTTCCACACTTTTCATGTACTTTACAAAACATTAGCACCACCTATTAGCACCACTGAGTTCTCACATTAAATCTGCTTCAGTGATAAAGGTCATGACGGGTCAGCACCTTAAAGAAGTTGTCTTGCTTCAGTTTGACCTCACGAGCAGCGAGGTGTGTGTGCGCTACACTATACAATATGTGCGTGTGCAAGGATGATTTCATGTGCGTACATATCTGAGCCTGTGTGTGTGTGTGTGTGTGTGTGTGTGTGTGTGTGTGTGTGTGTGTGTATGTGTCTGCATTTTGTGAATCCTGCGTTGACTTGTTCCTCACATCAAGCGAAGACGTGGAGCCACGGCGTGATTGACAGGAGCTCCATCAAGTCAGAGGTGAGAGAGGCGACAGGTCAGGTGGGCGGGACGTAAACATGTCCCTCATCAGAGCTACATGACAAAAATGGTCACAATTGTCAGACAACACTGCCTCATTCTGTGTGTGTGTGTGTGTGTGTGTGTGTGTGTGTGTGTGTGTGTGTGTGTGTGTGTGTGTGTGTGTTTTCCTATTTATGTATAGTGGCTTTGCAGTTGTAACCCAAATCTCCTAACAACCATGTCTGTCTCCATCATGAGTGGAGAACTGTCTGTTAGTTAATAAATCTAGTCTAAATCTCTTAGCCTGGTATGTGGATCGCAGTTTTCAGCACTCTTCGAAATTGCGTGCCGATTCACAAGCACCCAATCTGTTGGGGCAAGAAAATACATCTTTTACTCTAAACTTTTACTGTAAACAAGTTGATTTCTACTGTAAAGTTGGGCATTTTAACATGGGGTGAATGGAGAATGACCCCTTTTGGAGCCAGCCTCAAGTGGCCATTCAAAGAACTAGAGTTTTTGGTACTTCCCCATTGGCCTCAGTTTTGATAACCGGAACTCCCCCCTCGGTCCAGACCTATGGTCCAAGGTTTTCAAGACTACAACCACCAGTGTGTGTGTGTGTGTGTGTGTGTGTGTGTGTGTGTGTGTGTGTGTGTGTGTGTGTGTGTGAGTGAGCGCGCGCACGTGTGTGTGTGTGTGTGTGTGTGTGTGTGAGTGTGTGTGTGTGTGTGTGAGTGAGTGAGTGTGAGTGAGCGCATGTACGTGTGTGTGTGTGTGTGTGTGTGTGTGTGTGTGTGTGTATGTGTGTGTGTGTGAGTGAGTGAGTGTGAGTGAGCGCATGTACGTGTGTGTGTGTGTGTGTGTGTGTGTGTGTGTGTGTGTGTGTGTGTGTGTGTGATGGCCTACCTGCAGTATCACACAGTCCCTGCATCCCTCCTAAAACAGGGTCTCTGTCCGTCAGCAGCTGACTCTGCCTCATGGGGCCGGGCTCCAGCTCCAGATCTGATTGGTCCATTTCCTCCAGGCAGCCCTAAAAACATGGAGATCACAAAACCAAGTACTATATACGGCTTCAACTCGACAACATAAACATTCTGAATTTCCCCCAGCTAACTTCCTGTTGCAGTGTTTGCTAGTATAATAACTGACAGGGAATAAGCTAGGTTCCAAACTGCTCCCTAGCAACGTAATTCCGTGAAAACCGTCTATAGATTGATTATGAAATGAATCCATGTAAACTGGGTTATCCTGTTACTTTGAACAATGTAAACATTGTAATGGAAATATTGCATTAAGCTGATTAGCACCCACTTGATGTCCCCTAAAAATACATAAGCACTCATATAATAAGAATTTTTGGATGAAAGCACCTACCAAGCCTTACTGTATGTTAAGTGTTGGTATTTACATTTCGCTAATAATATTTTGATCTTTAACTCACCGGACTACAAACAAACTGTGAAACAAATCAAAGCTGGAAGCAGACCAATGGGGATTCTTCATCTAGTCTCTGACAGAGATGAATGTGTTTTACTCTCTACTTTAACGCTTATATTTTGTCACATTATCTTACTGTGCTGGCAGCACTTGTTTCAATTGTTTCAATTAAATTTAAATCATGACTAAATGAAGAGTGGAGATTTTATCTGTATTTCTGCCTGTGAAGTAACATAATTTGATTTGAAATATGAAAAAGGATGAAAATGCTTGTTAACTTGTCATCTTTTTCCCCCAGGGTATTTTCCCCCTATTCATTGACCCCCGTCCTCTCCGTTCCCTTCTTCCTCTCACCAGTAATCTGTGACTGAGAAGTAGTTCCTCTTCTATAGAGGAAGGGGCGTGTCTTTGTCTCTTGTCCTGAACCACCAGCTTGGACAGCGTTTCTTCATCCGGATCATGGGGCCTAATGGAGGGGAGGAGAGAGAGAGAGAGAGAGAGAGAGAGAGAGAGAGAGAGAGAGAGAGAGAGAGAGAGAGAGAGTCAGCATAATTCCACAAAGCATCATCATCACCACCAACTCCAGGTTGCTCTGGATAAGAGTGTATAGAGTGTATAGTAAATGTATAGACAGTTTTCACGGAATTGTCAGTCCTGCTCTGCTTCTTCTTTTCTTTTTCCCCCTGTCCATAGCAAACACTGCACAGGAAGTGAGCTGGGGTTCAATTTAGAATCTTTTTGTTGCATGGCATACCGTTTCCTCCTGAGTGTGATTGTGATGGCATCTGCTGTGCAGGGGGGGTCAGCTGAGGAGAAGGGCATGTCAGCCTCCTCTCGCAGGCTGCTATGGTACGTCAGCTGGAAGTCATCGTCCATAGAGATGTATGGAGCCAGCATATCCAGGTCCATCTCTTCCAGGTCCATCGCCCACACATCCTGGGAAGAGACAGACAGACAAGTGGAGGAGAGACAGACAGAGTGGTAGAAAAGGAGAGAAAAACAGGTTAAAGAGACAGGAAACAGGTGAGAAACTATACAATCTATACAATTTAACTGTGATTGAACAGATGGATTCAGTCATGCAGAGAAAGAAAGAAAGAACTAGCATAAAGAATACCTCTGTGTGTGTGTGTGTGTGTGTGTGTGTGTGTGTGTGTGTGTGTGTGTGTGTGTGTGTGTGTGTGTGTGTGTGTTCCTACCCCCTGATCTTCTCTCTCTTTCTTCTCAATGTCTTCTGCACAACCCGCAAAGAACGTCTCGACCATGTCAGTGGTCATTTCCTCCTCCTCACCGAGGCTCTGATGGAGGGACAGAGGACGGGAGGGAGAGAGAGAGAGAGAGAGAGAGAGAGAGAGAGAGAGAGAGAGAGAGAGAGAGAGAGAGAGAGAGAGAGAAATGAACAAATTCATTGTTGGTTCAGACATTTTTCTATTAGCTTTCTATGTGACTGAGAACACATTATGACTTCTTACTTACAGCACTACTATTGCTGCTACTAAACTACCACTACTGCTTCTACTGTACTACTGCTACTATTATGAGCATTCACCTAGCAACCACCTGGTAGAGTACCACCCTAACGATCACTAGTAATCAATGACATAGCAACACCCCTAGCCAACAACTTTAATGACCTACCAACCACCTGGTACCACCCTACAGTCACAACCACTTAGTAATCACCTAGTAACCACCTAGCAAACACATCTAATGGCCTACCAAGCATAGTAATAGTAATACCCTAGCAACCATCATAATATGCTAGCAATCATTATGATTCACCTAGCCACCTAGAAAACCCTAGCAACGAATAGTAATAACCTAGCAGCCATCTAGTTACACTCTAGTAACCACTAGTAACCAGCTAACAAAGATGGCCAGTCACAGTTTACAGATTACAGTAGTAGTACCTTGGGGTAGTACTGTAAATAGGTGGGGAACAAATAGGCCCTTTTCACAATGACGTAAGACAACTTCCTTTCTGACCCGTTGTGATGTATCCGTGCTTCCAGTGGGAGCCGGCTGGTTTCTTACAGTCTGTCACAGCACAGAGTTCACTCAGTCCCTTTCTCAGCTGCCAGAAATACGTTTAGATGATGTAAGACGACTTGCAGATAGCCCCTTTCAGGACTGTCTCCTCACTGTTGCTAAGCAGTGAGGAGACAGTCCCTCCTTATACGTTGGTTAAGAGATGCACTAAAAAAAACTCCCAGGCAGCGGAAAATGTCGATACGCTCGTCGTACAAGTGTCACAGTGACAGTGATTTCAAGTCAATTAATGGTGCATCATTATTATATTAGAGGGAATCGCGTCGGAGGCTACAAATGACATGGAGGTATCTAAACCAGTAGCAAAGACAAAAGCTGGTGTCAGGACCATGAGGTGCACAGTAAACATTATTAGTCTTACCTTTACCTTTCGAAATTAACGTTTCTTCAAGTTGTTGTTTCATTCCTACATTACATAACAGTCTATTGTTGTGAGCGAAAATTTGTCTGCAAATCGTTTGACATCATCTAAATGTATTTCTGACAGCTGCGAATGGGACTGTATGAATTACGTGCTGCAACAGACTGTAAACAAACCTGGCAGCTCCTACCAGAAGTGCTGACAACGGGTCAGAAAGGAAGTTGTCTGACGTGACGTGAAAAGGGCCTATAACCAGGTTTAGATCATCCTTACTGGTGCTGAATCAGGATCAGGTGAGGCTGCTGCTGCTGGTGATGATGATGATGATGAAGGTGGAGTAGCGGTGTCAAAGATGGGGGAGAGCAGCTGGTGGAGCTCTGGAGTGCACAGGTCCTGAGGAGAGTCTGGGAGCAGGTTGGGACTGGGAGGACTGGCAAACGACAGCTCCACAATGTCTGACAGAGACCGAGACCAAAAACACAAAGCCTTCAGTCAAAAATATAACATCATACCAACAAGTTAAAGCTCACACATTAATCTCACGGTCATAGTGTCATCTTCCTTCCCTTTAATGAGCATGATCTTTTATAGAAGATGTCCTTGATCTGAATTAGTCTAACATGTCTAAGGTTAAATAAATCATCATCATACATACATACGTACATACTGTACATACATACATACATACATACAGTATATAAAAGGGAGTAAGTTGGCTCTGTTTGTTTGTTTGTTTAAATTTGTGTCCCACTGTGACATCATCAGTGATGTCACTGTAATTATGATATCACTGATGATGTCACATTGTCTACGACATCATCAGTGATGTCACTGATGTCACATTGTCTATGACATCATCAGTGATGTCACTGATGTCACATTGTCTATGACATCACTCAAGCACTCGATGATGCGAAGTTGGCAAATGTGCGCTGTGCATGCCAATAGAGCAGGCGAGGCCACGCAGCAGCCTTAATCCAGCTTCCCACCCGCAGACATTGTGCCTGTATGGACGCCCAACCAAGCCGGAGGGAACACGGGGGCTCAGACCTGCGACCCTCATGTTGGTAGGCAGGGAATCTACCGCTGCACTACCTGGACGCACCATAACAAATTATTTATCCTTTTTAATCTACCGGTAATGTTGTTGGCCTTGTTTCTTCTGTGCTTTGTTTCTCTCTCTAGAAGGCACTTGTGACATTGTAAACTTTGTTTTAGAAAACTGCTATATAAATAAAGTTCATAATAAAGATAAAAATTGTAATTGGAATAAACAAGTTCAACAAATCAAACACATTCAATAATAATGTATCGATTACAATTGCATGTTTTCTATCAATTACCACCTGAACGGTCCCTTTCTGATATTCAGTAAAGATAATACATTACACTACATGTTATATTATGGTATCATGGTCATAAAAACAAAAAACTAATTCAATTTCAATTCCAATTTTGTTTACTGCAGGTTTTTTCACATTCTAATTCCTCATCTGAATTAGAATTATGAGTTGATTCATAAACTGACTGGAGCCCTGCATGGTGTTTATATCCGTCTCACCTGTCAGCGGGACGATGGCGTCTCCAGACTCGGGCGTCAGCTGCAGAAGCTCCTCTGGATGCTCCTTCAGTTTGAGGAAGAGCTCTAAGCCGGTCTGCCCGACCTTCAGGTCAGGGTCACAGGGGTCACGGGGGTCACACGGGTCAGAAGTCCCACCATCCTCCGCTGCCGTGGCAAGGGACTGGGGCTCGGCTCTAGGTGGCCGGCCACAGCGAGTCTGCTCCACGGAAAACACAACGTCCCTCTGCTCTACCGCACTGCAGAAGAAGAAGATAAAGAGGGAGAAGGAGAAGATGATAGATTATTTTACTGGCAATTTACACAGAGCAGTGAATAACATGAAAATAGTTTTTCTTTTTACTATTATTAGAAAATGTCTTTCTTTCTAGATAAGGTGAGATTAATTAAATCAGTGATTCTTAATCTAAATTATATATCTCTAAATTATATATCTTAATTACCAGTATATTAAGGAACCCTAATTTAGTCTGGGAATCTGAGAATATATGTCTAGTTAGATATGATTTTGTCCAGACTTCCATGACTACATTCTAGGATTTAATTTATTGAAGTTGAAACTGATTATAGAAATCAAACTCATGATGTTCCCCTCTGTGCTTCCAAAGCTTGTTTGTGTTTGGCATCAATGTTTAGCATGTTGCTAATGTCATTTTCCAGACATACTGGCTACATACATACCTTACGACATAGCCTGACATAGCTTGCAAAATGCATAGCTTGCAAAACATAGCTTGCAAAACGCATGGTATTTGCTAATGTGGCTAGCGGGCATGTTTACTAACGTAATTTTCCTGACATACTGGCTACATGGCTTACAAAACGACATAGCCCGACATAGCTTGCAAAATGCATAGCTTGCTAAACGCATGGTATTTGCTAATGTGGCTAGCGGTTAGAAACGGGAAGGTCTCGCACTGAAATTTGGCAGCGCATCTCTTCTTCTTGGGACGTGTTTGATTGTTGTCCTCCACCGAGAGCGTGAACAAGTGCAGTGACACAGTTACACACCGTGCGTCACTCATCACTGCCTCTGGGTTGGGTTGCCAGGTACCACCACACATATGCTACAAATCGGGAGATTAGCGGGAGAAATTACCAATCGGGAACACAGCGGGAGAAAGGGTTAAAAATCGGGAGACTCGTGTAAATCGGGAGTGTTGGCAGGTATTGATACTGGACTCTTGATTTGTTCTGACTTGACTTGTACTTTGATGACTTGAAAAAGTTCTAAGTCTTGACAATAGATCTTGTCTCTATAAAATCCGGCTCCGTTTCAGTATATGTGACTGCAAGCATGAACTAATAAAGTCAACCATCACAACTACTCTGAGCTTTTGCATAACAACTATATTGTTTCAAAGGAGCACAGATGGTTCAGTCACATGGAGTCATATGACAGGAAGCACCTGAGGATGAAGTTGAGGCAAACGACGGCCTCGGGCTGTGACGTCTTGCTGTACAGGACGGTGGCCTGGGTCTCCGCCCACACAAAGCCCCCCCTCTGTGCCAGGAAGCGGTACTGACTGGTGCACACCTGACCTTTAGACAGCACTGCACAGCACAGACAGACAGAGATACAGGCATTACAGACATCTCTATTGTTGTCTAGATGAAGTATGCAAATTCTCAGAATTTTGTCTTGAATACTGAATATTTGACACTAGTTTGACATTTGCCTGTGAATGCATGAACATCCATTATACTGCACCCTGTTGGTTGGTTAAATCATAGTGTGAAGCCTCTTCTGATTTTTCCACTTCTCAGGTAGCTCAACTAGATCACAACTTGTCATTGGTGGCAAAGGTTGTGAGTTTGAGCCCCGGAGGGATGTGTACAGTATGCTTATTCAGGCATTGTGTTGGGTGGGGTAGACACACATTATTTCAAGGTTTAATCATATTTTTGGTCCAGAAAGTTTGGCTGATGGACCCTCATGTATTTCTCATTTGTCTTCCTCCTCTTCTTCTTCTTCCTCTTGCTCCTCAAAATGCCCAGCTCACACAGCTCTGAAACTCACATGTGTGCAGGCTCTTGTTGACGTGATCAGAGTCCAGGGCATGGTGAAACTCGTAGGCCGAGCGGCCAATCAGATCGTCAGGCTCATATCCCACCAACTCCGTCACCCTGGAAACAGAAAGATGGAAGGAGAGAAACAGGAGAGAGAAAATAATTATAATTCACAAATTAACAGGATGAAGGAATTCTATTATGCTTCTGCTGTACTCTTTTGAACTGAACTGTGGCACGGTTCATTAAGACTAGAAATATCGCATGCAGAACGGCTCCACCTTATTATAGTAGTCAGATTAGAATGTAGTCCAACCAATGGACTCCAACCAACCAAGAAATGCCTCTACCAGCTGAAAGAACACAAAATACTAATAATTTACTTGACTCGCCATCAGCACTGTATAGTACGTCTATAATCATTACTATTGGAGACCAACGGAAAATAAACAAATGTGCACATAGCAAAAAATCTGTCAGTAGAATATTTTCCCAAGTGTGTTCTTTCAAATCTGAGTGCCAAAATCTGTAACTGGCAGGAGGACAGGTGACCAAACCTCTGTCCAATGAACAAGCTACTAAGTTGTGAGTCACGTGACTTTTGTTTACAAGCCCTGGTTCAATGAGCAGTGATCTCACATTCAGCTATACCTATGTCCTGTGTGTGTGTGTGTGTGTGTGTGTGTGTGTGTGTGTGTGTGTGTGTGTGTGTGTGTGTGTGTGTGTGTTGCGTTTACCTGCCCTCGCAGTGTGTGAAGCGCAAGTCCATGGTGTGGCGGGTGAGAAAGGTGCTGGTGTCGAGGAGGAACTCCACACTGGAGGGGTGAGGGACGGGCTCGCACAGCAGTGTCATCATTCCACCCGCAGGGGGTGACGATGGGTCGAGCGGACGCATGTAACCTGTACAGTGGAGGACCTAGAGAAAGAGAAAGAGAGAGAGAGAGAGAGAGAGAGAGAGAGAGAGAGAGAGAGAGAGAGAGAGAGAGAGAATTCACCAAAAATGTTGCTTGCTAGAAATGTTATTCCTAATTTAACCGTCTCTTCCTGGTAAACAGCACATTTGGACTTGAGTGCAGAGACAAACATTCAACAAAATGTTGATAATGGGCAGACTGGGTTGGGGGAAGCCCTGCTGCGAGGTGATATGTTTCATTGTTACTCCAACTGGGATGGTAGATCATTTTTGATAGTGGTTGGAATTATTTCCCCCACCGCAGTGATTTGTACCCAGCATGCAATCATGGACGAAGGACTGTTTTGGTTGCTTAAAGAGCATGGTGCAGGTTAAATCCTTTACCAAATGTATACTTAAAGTCGAGCTGAACCCAAGAATGACTTTTCTTTTCTTTTAGTTCAAATACCTGGGTATGCAGTGCACCTATTTAGTAATGTATGCAAAACAAATCACAACAATCTAATTTCTTTAGTTTTTCACACTTTTTCACACCAAAAGTTCGTTTTTCAAGATTTCATTGGGTTTGCTGACGTCACCTAGGACTATCAAATTTCTACCCCATTTCAACCAATCATTTCACGACATGCAGCTGTCAATCAAATCTTCATTACAGGATAATTTTCTCTTCCAAATGAAGGGGAAAATGGCACCTAGTGCCTGTCATCTGGCAGAGTTTCTAGCCCATAAACTAACTACCGGTACTAACTTGAGCAATTATGCAAACTAAATCAAACGGTAATGTCTAAGAATGCAAAGAAATGTAACTGGCTCGTTAAAACACGCATTCCAGGAATATTATTTACATTTATAACGATAATGGCGCGCGTCTCCGAGCCTGACAGCCTCCCTGGCTGGGGTCGTCTCTCGGAGATTCCAGGCGGGCGGGCAGCACCTATGGATCGGATTGTCCGCTTGCTCCGCACAAAGCAGCTGGCTCCCTGGTACTTTGCGGATCCCACTCACGTAGCATGACAACAGGCTGAATCCCACTCGATTTGGGGGTGGAACACGCCAGGATTTGCCAATGCCAAAGCCAGTCCTCAGAATTGTCAATCAAATCATCGACACGTATATGGTCCGCCTCTCAATTCGTTTTCAGTGTCCGACGCTTGCGCTGGTGCATTCCGTTCCGGTTCACTTCGACTTTAAACTAAAACTTATTTTCCAGGTGTGCAGTACGGCATGGCTAAGAAGATGAACATGTTAATTGTGACTTTAAACTCAATTTTAAATTCTACAACAGCATGAGTGAATACTGGATTCTGATTGGCTAGCAACAGTGGTAAATAGGCCAACAATCTACAGTTCGGCTCCAACCGCAGTATCACTCCGCTCCCTGATGAATGAAGAACGCCTGTGCTGACTCCGCCCACTGTTAGCCTGTCAGTCTACAAATCTCTAACAAGGAAATGTCCGATCTCTAACAAGGAAATGTCCGATTTCGTAGTAACGTTTGATTTACTGGGTGGATTGAGTTTTGAGCAGTGGTTAGATGAAGATGAAGGTGAAGTGAACAAAGAACGACATGGTGAAATTGGGGAGAGAGAACTGGCTGAGCTTGAGTTGTCACGAGTTCGGACTAGCGGGAGGTCGGACTAGCGCCCGGACCCCGAACCTGGGACTGTCAAACAAACAAACGCCCTCTGCCGTCACCAGATATCAACACACCACCACCAAAACGGGCTGCTTTAGATAACTGTTTAAATAACTGTACTTTTACAGGCAATGTATCAATAACTGTGAATCCCGTTAAGGAATAGGTTACCGGTAGTTGTTTTTTGGCTCAAAGGCAACTAAATGTAACTGCAATCATTGATCTTGTGTATGGAACTATATTCTGTGGCGGAAGGATAAATGTATTCTGAAACCAGTAATGATTGTAAATAAATGAATTGAATGTTACAATTGTGTATTTTTTATATTATTTGGTAGCTCGCCTCGTGCCACAACCCTGTACCAGTGGTAAATGTGGCCACAACCCCCTTCCTCTCGTGGTAAATTTGTTAATTTCGGAATGGGAAACAAAGATATTCATTGCACTGTAGTGTGTGTGCAGTTCACGTGCGTTCCGTGTACATGATCTTAGTAAACAGCTGGAACGATGTAAACTCTGAAGAGTGAACATGGCTGCCTGCCAGTGATGATTACTCACATCTCACTCACAGTCGGGCTCCTGTCCAGCGCTCGCGTGCATGTGTGTGTGTGTGTGTGTGTGTGTGTGTGTGTGCTGTGTGTGTGTGTGCTGTGTGTGTGTGTGTGTGTGTGTGTGTGTGTGTGTGTGTGTGTATGTGTGTGTGCTGTGTGTTTTCCAGCTTAGAATAACCTCTCTTGGCTGGATACTGAACCATCCTAGCATGATGCAACCACTGAGAGTGTGTGTGTGTGCGCGTGCGTGCGTGCACTAACCTTCCAGCTGGCAGACTTGATGTTGACAGTGCGCCCCCTGTTGGTTAGTGTGCTCTTCATTCGCAGGAAGAAGTTCCTCTCGCTCTGCTGCTCTGCCAGAGGCTTCCCGCTCACACCTGGACACAGGAAGGCTTTGGTTGCATTCCGATCCACAGTGTACATAAACGGTATTCCCCTCAACAAGATCCCTCCATTCGGAACACCCTGCAACATTACCAACCACAGACGTTTCTCCGTGCGTGATCCAGGTAACAAACAAAACCAGCTGCTACTAGTCTCGCAGTAGGCAGCCGTAGATGCATCTACATCTGGAACACAACTCTGACCCCAACCCCAACCAATCATCAACCCTCATGTCCCTGCAGCCGATCCATTCTAGCATCATCACAGGCAAAGCTAACGGCCTGCGTCACTACAGCCATCGGCAGTCATGCATTGCATCAGATGGATCAGATTGCATGCGTTCTTCTCCCTCACTGAAATAAAGTCGAGCTGATGTTTTTGGTGTATCCATTCAAAACCTCTGTGAGCAGGGAGAACATCCCAAGACTGATGGCAACATGACATAGGTCTTGTTTTGCTTTTATTACTTTATTTTAAAGTAAGATGCAGTTAAAAGTCCATTAGTAACCCCCCCAGCAACCCCACCCCCCATTCACTATCCGCTGTATTCCATGTTGTGTTCCTTATGTTTCTGTGTTTCTCTGACCTGGTCGGGGGGTCAGCAGGTCTCTGAGCTCCTCCTGGTCACAGGGATGGATGAAATCATACACACTCTGACCCAGCAACTCCAGCTGTCCACAACAACGACAACAACAACAACAACAAGAGCAGTGCCATCAACTCCAATTGAAGTAAAGAAAAAAGTACAAAGAAATACAATCAATGTAAACTAAAAAGGCATCTAAATAAAGCATGGGTAATGTAATAATAATAATGACTAAATCATCATCACCCACCCAACTAATAACAGCCACACCAGGTTAAATCTGAAGTCACTCAGTCTGTGATTTTACTGTACGGGACGGTACAGTACAGTATGTGACCTATTCTGAGTAACTTAAGCTAACCAGCAGGAGTGAGAGCAAGAGCGAGAGGGAGAGAGAGAGAGAGAGAGAGAGAGAGAGAGAGAGAGAGAGAGAGAGAGAGAGAGAGAGAGAGCAGCCATCTTTTCCCTCTATTCTTAGCTCTCTCTAAAAGAACAGGTACATGTGAGAACATAACTAGGTCATGATAACTGCATACAGAACTACAGGGTGCATTGTGTATACTGTGATACTCTCTACTCACTGTATAACATTTTACATATATATATCTCTTCTTTAATATTGAAACAAACATCTAGGCCCCTATCTTTGCATCGGCGTAGTTTCTAGGCCGAGCGCCTGGCGCAGTGGGCGTGGACCAGCGCACTTGATATCTTGGTGTTGGCGCTCCACGCAGCCTAACGCATACAACCACGCCTTTTAAGCGTAAAATTATGCACCGTCATGCTCATTGGATAAGTGCAATAAACGAATCGCACGCTTGCCTTTTAAGCTCCAATTCCAGTGGTCCAGCAAAACCAGACAAAAGCCAAGCGCTCTGCCCCCCCCCTCCCTTCATCCAGTCTGTCTGTCTCCATATATAGGCTATTATTCCATATTATTATGCTTCTCAAACCAATCTAACTGCAGTTTAAATACTGCAAGCATGTAAATACCCTACACTATAGCAAGATCAAAGTGAAAAGAATGTTCTAAATGCATCAGCTAGAAAAATATAGCCTATTAGATTGGTGAAAGTTTGTCCAGAAAGATATCATTTTCTCTCGCCTGCTGCAGGAAGGATGATGCACATAAATATACCCTACATTATGTAAAGTCATTGCATAAATGTGTTTTTATTGTAAAACTAAATGTGAAGTAGGGCCAAGTTATTGGAGCGGACATCACAGTATAGCAGATGACAGTAGAAGTGCGTTCCGCTGACACTTATCTAAATCACGTTAAATCGACAAGAGATATATATAGGCCCAGGAGGACATATATGTTTCACATAGGGTGGTGTTTTCATTTCGATGTTTTATTTGGTCCAATATTGAAATGTTCGACAATTGCAGGTTGTGTTACCATTACACATTATTTAGATCCTCCCTTAATATAGGTTTTCGGCTCATTTGGTTGCTATTTAGTAGCTAAATGGAGAAGCACAATGCATGCTGGGACATTCACATTGCAGTGAACTTACAACTTCTTTTTTCTATGGGACGTGTTGTGTCTGTCTGAGCGAGGGAGTCAGAGAGAGAGAGTCGTATTGTGCCTGTCAGACTGATATGAGCAAGAGAGAGGGAGTGACACAGAGAAGGGTGACAGAGGAGAGCCAGAGGAGTGCTCCGCGCAACCGGCGCACTGAATAGGCCTGGTACGCCGGGTGGGAAGATATCATTACGCCGGCATTTAAGGCCGACACGCCCATTCTGGCCCATTCTGGGACTGCGCCACGCCCATTCGGCCTAAAGCGCATTTGGCAGCGTAAAGCCATATTGATATCTTCCCGAGGCAGGCGCAAGGCACGTTTTTTTTGCGTTTAAGGCCCGTTTTAGCGCCGAAGGCCTGTGGGAGAATAGGGGCCCTAGTCTACTGACTGTATACATGTTGGACAGTACAGATTGTAAATAGACTAAGTAGACTGTGCAGACTGTACATGGCCTGTACCTGTGTGATGCCGATGTGTTGGCTGACGCTGTCTGACAGATAGATCATGTCTCCCTCCTCTGTTATGACCAGGAGGAATCCAGCCAGCGCCTGGGGATAGACAGCATCCACCCAGTCCTCTTCCTCTTCCTGTTCAGGCTCCACCTCTTCCTGCTTCTTACCTGTTGGAACTATGAGCAGGTGACACAGAGAGACACACTGAGGCTGCGCCTCTGGAACAGTCTTCCAATCATGGACTGTATATATAAATCTGGACCATGCGAGCTGATTGGAATTTGATAGCAGCAAATGAGGCTTGAATCTCCCACTTCCTGCTCATCATTGATTGGTTGAATGTATTCATTCTACACGGAAGTATGGGGAGAGGGGGCGGCTGCCGGGGGAGTTTCCGAATTTGCCCTGTCTCTCTTATCGCCGTAATGCATTATGGGTAGTCGGCTACTGTGGCTAATGCTAGCTAGTTACTTTACATGGCAGTAAAACGCCACTGAATGACCAAATTGAATGACCCAGCGTTGGTTAGTTGTTTATAACGTGACTATATTTATAAAGTTTATAAAGTGCTCCGGTTTCCGGTTTATAATTCAGGTCTGAATACAGAGAAGGACGTTACATGTATGGTATCTATGCAGTTACGTATGTCTACTAACATTATTAAAATATCATAAAGTAACTCCCCCTATACCTTAGTAGCCTGCTCTCCTTCTCTGACCCCACGTATTTGACTCGGTCCTCTAGGTGGATGCTACTCAAAGCACCGGGGGCCTTCACAGAGTTGGGGAAGTCTGCCTTCTCCTATAGTGCTCCGGAGGCATGGAACAGGCTGCAACATGTACTCCACCTTGATGCCTTAGTGACTCTTGGGGAGTTCAAAATGCTTGCCCAAAATTTTGTAAAGGAAGAATGCAACTGTTTTTCATAAGGTGCTGTTATCCCTTATATCCCTTGTTTTTAGTATTCTTGCAATTGTACTGTTCTTAATTGTATGATTCTGTGTTGCTGCCCTCTTGGCCAGGTCACCCTTGCAAAAGAGACTACATGTCTCAATGTTTTTTTTCTTCTCCTGGTTAAATAAAGGATAAATAAATACCATTACGAATTTCTTATTCATGTACTTTCTTGTACTTTCCGCAGACTAGATGCCTTGCGGCACATTGCTGCCTCTACCGGTCGGAAGTATTACTGTTCTTATTATCCGATGTTTGTCGTCTATTTTCCTCGAAATGGGGCTATAATTTAGAAAATTGAGCGCGTGAGAGCATGAAAAATACTTGAAATTGTTTTTTCAGACCATAAACTCATTTGGAAAGTGTTTATTTAAGACATAGACCGAGAGAGAAGTTGGCTCGTTTCCCATAGAGTTGAATGCATGTTCCTGGGGAGTGCTACACAAACTGCGCCCCCCACTGGCCATTTGAAAGAATGCAATTTCCGCATAGGCTTCAAAAAGAGGGAGGCTGAATTGGGCACTTCTTCCAACCCACCTAAGAGCAGCCCAGACTCTCGGCGCAGGCCTAAAAACCGTTTTAGTTAGGAAGGCTTTCTCATGCTAACTTTTTAACTATTATCAGTTGTACTGTCTGTTGTTATGTTTTTAACTCTGTAGCACTGGTTCTCTGTGAATGAAAAGTGCGGGATAAATAAAATGGATGATTATTTGTATTATTATTCAGTGCAGCACAGGTCTCTAGTGGAGGAAACGATGTGAACACGATGTGAGGAGCTGCTTATCATCTTGCTCGACTGTCTGATGCAGGGATTACTGAACATGCATATTTCTTGCGGACACCCTGACGTCACGCAACCGGAAGCGGGGGTCAGATCGGAGGTATATACAGGGGGTTTATACAGTCTATGGGCTAAACAAACAAAGTACGGTACATGTATGTCAATGAAACGGATGTGGTCTGAACGACAGTTTTTAATCTGAATATTACAAAAGACCCCAATGATTCATAAGAGGTCTAAAGTCATGTTATGGCAGTCGGACACACTTAGTGACAAGCAAGATAACAGTAAACTGACAGGTTTTTGTATTGATTTTGGCCTGACAGATAGGAGTGTGACGCGAGTTGACTAAGTGACTAAGTTGTGACTAAGTTGCTGCTAAGCAACTTAGAACAACAGGCTGGAAGTTGACCGCACGAATCACAAGCTTGGGGACAGGACGTTACTGACCAGCTCGGAGGAGGCGCTGCATGCGCAGGAAGCTGAGGGCGGCTCTCATGATGGCGGCCTTGTCCAGGTGGGCGGCGTCTCGGTGGGAGAGGGGCAGCGTGTGGGCCAGCTCGTAGAACACCTCCGTCTCCTGACTCCGCCTACATCTGGCCGCATCGCGCGAACGCACTTTCCTCTGCTCAGACCTGCTCCTGCAGGAGGAGAGTGGGGAGGGAAAGAGAGTCGGAAGAATAGAAGCAGATATAAGAATAAATATACAAACAAAAACTCCTTCATCCAAAAGTAGAAATGACTTCAACGATTTCCTGTTGTTGCTGAGATGCAATAGAAAGGACCAGTGGATCACCACGCTAAATAGTGGAGTAATAATACTGCTTTGTCATTTGGTTGTTTGGCTGGAGAACGAGACTTTTTAGATGTGAGCACTACAGTTGAAAATGTGAGCAGGAGAGGGAAGGAGATGAGTCTTGAAAATCAGCAGAGAGTTTTAGTTCCCAAACAGAGTGAGGGCCAGAGGGTCCAAAGTCTCAGCAGCTGGTCAAGTCATTACTGAGTCATTGGTACTGATCAACAACCCATCAACCCCACATGATGATATGGTCATTTTGTGTTTTGCGACTGACAGTAAAGATTTAATGATGAGATCAACTTTATTGTCCCCGAGGCAAATAGTGCTACACACAGCTACACACAGCTACACACAGCTACACACAGCTCCACACAGCGGCATCACAACAGTCCAAACAACATCAACAGACGACAGAACAAAACGGTGTTACACACAGACACAACGAGGGGATGACTAAGGTAAGGTAAACACAATGGCACATGCCCTCTAGATATTGCACCTACCCTCATTTCATTTAATGTAATTATTGCCTCTTTAAATTGTCATCTACTGAGAAGTTTCAAATCTTTCATTCTGGAGGAGCAGATGCTCTGGGAGCCTCTCACTGCCTACTGGGAGCCAGTGTTGTAGTCAAGTTACTATGGGCCAAATCTTACACCCAAGTCTTAGTGCAAGGGCACATTTTTGCTAGCTTCTACTAGCACTCAAAATCCCCCCTTTTTTTCTTTTAATGAATACTGGGTGGCTGAAACACTTACTTTGATGTACTGACCTTAGTGACCTAGTGGTAATTACAGGAATAGGAAAAAAATCGCTTTTGAGTGCTAGAAACTATCAAAGATTTGCCCTTGCACTAAGACTTGGGCGTAAGATATGGCCCATTATATTATATCTTGCGTCCAAGTCGAGTCTTGAGTCTTGAGTGTTAGCTGTCCCCAGTGTTAGCTGTCCCCAGTGTTAGCTGTCTCCAGTCTTAGCTGTCCCCAGTGTTAGCTGTCCCCAGTCTTAGCTGTCCCCAGTCTTAGCTGTCCCCAGTGTTAGCTGTCCCCAGTGTTAGCTGTCCCCAGTCTTAGCTGTCCCCAATGTTAGCTGTCCCCAGTCTTAGCTGTTCCCAGTGTTAGCTGTCCCCAGTCTTAGCTGTCCCCAGTCTTAGCTGTCCCCAGTCTTAGCTGTCCCCAATGTTAGCTGTCCCCAGTGTTAGCTGTCCAAGTCCAAGTCCAAGTCACAAAAGGAGATTCCGAGTCTAGTCCAGGTCAAGTCCCCATTACATGAGTCCGAGCCCCAGTCCGGAGTTGGCCTACTGAACATGAGTGTGTGTGAATCCACATGTAGGTAGAACAAAAACGCACATGCCTGCCCTTGAACGAAACTGAATAATGTCACAGTATTAATATAGCTATCAATATCATATGCCAAATTATTACTGTCTATTACAAAAAAAGTCTTTATCAAATGATGTCTGAGTCCTCGTCTCCAACTTCCAAGTCTGAATGCTCCAGTCCAAGTCTGAGTCATCAGTGCTCAAGTCCAAGTCGAGTGCCGGACTTGACTCGACTAGCACACTGCTGGCAGACTCTCACCGCCCCCTGGGTTTCACTTGAGGAACCACAGAAGACTTCTATCAATCATCAATCATCTTCATCATCCCTGGTGTTTGTACAGACATGAGAGATGAAGATACCTCCGTCTCTATATATGGGTGAGCTCTGCTTCCATCAACATTCCTGGCTATTTATGTCAAGAAGAACCGATCATAAAAATAGAGAGAAATGTCAGAAACTGAAAAGTACAGAATGTTTGAGAAAGGGTTCCGAGATCCTCCTTCCCTGGCTCTCTTTCTCTCCCTGTCTCTCCTTCTGGACGGTATCAGAACACCATGTGCTGACAAGACGCAATGAGGTCAGACTCTCTTTCTCTCTCTCTCTCTCACACACAAACACACACAGTCACACCCCACCTACACATGTTCTGCACAGAGGGTGCCTGTTAAGTACCGGTAAGTGCACTTGTTTTATAACCTCTCAAAACACGTTACAAGCCACAGCACAATGATACAAAAAGTAAAACAGAAATACAGCTGAAAGAAGTTGACATGAAAAGACATATGATTGAAATTACATTAAAGGACATCATAACCAACAACACAGAACAACAAATCATTAATCATTCATTATTTGCCGCAAAATATTTATGTAAAAATACAGGTCTATAGCTAGTAGCATCCATGGCTACAGTGATATAAACTAATCTGGTGAGATTGCTGTTCAGCCGCTACACAGCAATCACCAGTTTCATTCTCTCTGAACAAATTAAAAGTAATATTAGAAATATCTTCCTGGTTTAGCAGTGTCTGCAATAAGTCTTATACCACAAGGTGATGGTTAATTTGATCAGAATAGAAATCAACAAAATCAACCTGCTTGAAGCTTCATAACTGTGGAGTGATATGATTGGATAACAGACCTCAGACTTTTGCCCAATCGGAAATGAATATTCAACAAATCAGTGTAACAGGAGACAATGAAATATGATGCGATAATTTATTGGTCCATTGGTATAAAACTTAACTTTGCAGGTCAACACAAAAACAAAGAAACTACACAAAGGAACATTTGTCACTCTTCTGATCTGTCATGTTGCTGCTGCCACATGAGTGAACTCTACACTTGATTATACTATAGTCACACAGAACACACTGTACAAAGCACTGGATTCTGACACACAGAACACACTGTACAAAGCACTGGATTCTGACACACAGAACACACTGTACAAAGCACTGGATTCTGACACACAGAACACACTGTACAAAGCACTGGATTCTGACACACAGAACACACTGTACAAAGCACTGGATTCTGACACACAGAACACACTGTACAAAGCACTGGATTCTGACACACAGAACACACTGTACAAAACACTGGATTCTGACACACAGAACACACTGTACAAAACACTGGATTCTGACACACAGAATACACTGTACAAAGCACTGGATTCTGACACACAGAACACACTGTACAAAGCACTGGATTCTGACACACAGAACACACTGTACAAAACACTGGATTCTGAGATACAGAACACACTGTACAAAACACTGGATTCTGACATACAGAACACACTGTACAAAACACTGGATTCTGACACACAGAACACACTGTACAAAGCACTAGATTCTGACACAGAGAACACACTGTACAAAGCACTGGATTCTGACACACAGAACACACTGTACAAAACACTGGATTCTGACACACAGAACTCACTGTAGAAAACACTGGATTCTGACACACAGAACACACTGTACAAAGCACTGGATTCTGACACACAGCGACAGAAGACTCACACACACCCTGGCCTGGGGGTCATTTCAGCAAAAGCCAAGGTATGGCAATGTGACATGTCGTCACACAAATACTCATCATAGCCACAGGTTATCAGGAGGACGGGACGGAAGCTTTGAAACAATTTCAAACAAGCTGGACTGTGTGACCTTTTGGATGTGTTGTGTAGAAGAACACAGAACATTCATTAACATTAGATCCTGCTGACCGATCCTGTCGGCTTGTCGGGAGATTTAAATAGACTAATCAATGAAGTTACGCTGCTGTGCCTTGTGCGTTAATGTGCACAGCACAGCACAGCACAGCACAGCACAGCACAGCACAGCACAGCACAGCACAGCACAGCACAGCACAGCACAGCAACTCTCTCAATGGGGAGACGCACTTATTGTTTCTGCTATGGTGGGATCACTGCAAGTATTTAATAGAATAAAAAAAATAGTCAGCACCCCAGCACCCCCAACTGAAATCATGTTCTCGAGACTATGGTGTTGATAGAATAAAAAAATAATAACATAAAACTTAATTTAAAAGTCGATCGATTCAGTGTTTGACCAGCTAGAAGGTGTTATATGCTATTGAAAACGGTTTCAACAGACATATAGCTCTCTCTCTCTCACACATTCAAAATGCCTAATGTTTGCATGCATGTAATGTGGGACTTTTGAGGCCATTTACACCTGGCAGTAACATGCGTTTTCTGTGATCAGTTTGCAATCGCATAGTGCTTGACCACTCTAAAGTACAGGTGTAAACGCCTCCAAGACACATTGAGGATGGATTGCGTTGTGAACAGCCAAACCACACACACACACACACACGCACGCACGCACGCACGCACGCACGCACGCACGCACGCACGCACGCACGCACGCACGCACGCACACACACACACACACAGGTGTTTGAGAAATCATTAACTCAAGGTAGTTTTTTTTTATATCACGTGTATGACCTTCTACCTGTCTGGAACAACATGTAACATTCAGTCAGCATGTGACAGAGAGTATAGCGAGACGAGCCTCACACAGCACAGCAGCAGAGATGCTCTTCACCCTCTGATCTCACTCTTATCTGTTTATATAGGTTCACATGCAGCTCTTCTTACAGTAAAGAGCTTTGCTTTGTTTCTCACTGCTGCTGGCCCGGGACATTAATTATTTACAGACCAAAAGAGTTTCCTTCCATTCCACCAAGTGAGATCTACAATTACAAAATACAAACACAAACGTAAAGTGCTGTTTCTGCACTGCAAAAATACATATGTAGTACAGAGCCCGGGAGTGGCCATTTTGAGAGAGAAAAGTAAGTTATATCGAGTCCACGATTTACTGTAAGGTGCACACGTTTTAGTCCCTTCATGCACACAAGATACAGTTTTATCCCTCAATGTTGTTTCCTAAACTGTGCAGTTTAGGGGGAAAAGCAACTTAAAAGGCATTTCTTAGGTATTAGAGACAGGCCTAAGTAAGGATTTGGTATGTAATATCCATTGTCAGTTTACACTGAATAGGTGTTATCTCCCTCCCCCAAATATTGCAACATATTTAAGGCCATGTACAATCAGGTGGCTGCAACACACGGGACAGTATTTAAACTATTTTATATGGAGAGCATGATATCTATTTTTTTCAATATTTTCTTTTTCTTTTAGAACACAAAGAACAAACTGAGACACAGGAAACAAAAACAAAAACAAAAAAGGCATATATATATATTATATTACAACATGCTGCTACCAGTCGCATGAGGTGCTTATGTACTTGTAATAGATGTTGTGCATGAGATCCCACGCAAGGGGTCCTTAAGAAATCAGCTGAGTCACCCGTCACCCTCAACCTCATCAAAGTAGGCCAGAAACGGATCCCAGATAGTTGAAAATGTTTTGCGAGAGTTGGTCCTAAAAGTAGATCTCATTTTAACCAAATCGAGGGAACGAATCACATATCACGCGCTCGTTACAGTAAATCGTGGCTACAACATAAATTATTTTTCTCCCGATGGCCACTCCCGAACTCCGTAACATAGCATTTTGGAAATGAGCTCGTCACTGGTTTCTCCTTGACATGAGTTGTTGTTGTGAATGGATCTGTGGACTGATGCTAACCAGACATCACTTCAGTTGGAGCTGCTGTGGATCTTTCTCCTCCTACTGATTCCCACAAAGAAGAAAGCCACAAAGCATCATGGGAAACGGGCCAAATGTGAGCAGAGATTATGCAATCTTCAGCTGCGAGTGCCAAGCTTCATCCAGGAGGCCTGCCTCACTGCTGCTAGACTAAACAAACAAATACACACACACACACACACACACTAGTGAATGAGGAGTTGTGCTACACCTCCTCATATCTCTTTCATCTGTATGTGTGTGTGTGTGTGTGTGTGTGTGTGTGTGTGTGTGTGTGTGTGTGTGTGTATGAGGCTTCACTGCAGGGCAGAGAGCGTGGCTGCTGATCATATCCTCTCTGCTGTGGTATGAGGCTTCACTCTCTGCCCTGCAGTGAAGCCTCATAAGACAGCAGAGAGGTACATGATCAGCAGACTCACTCTCTGCCCTGCAGTGAAGCCTCATACTAACACAGCAGAGAGGTACATGATCAGCAGACTCACTCTCTGCCCTGCAGTGAAGCCTCATACTAACACAGCAGAGAGGTAGATGATCAGCAGACTCACTCTCTGCCCTGCAGTGAAGCCTCATACTAACACAGCAGAGAGGATATGATCTTACTATAAGCTCAGAGCATAAGCCCCAATAACACCTGCATGTCAGCTGTCATGATGTTATTAATGTGGTATGATAATGTGATGCAGGCGATGAGAGATCTTCTCACCATGTCTGTCACTCTGTGGTCTTCTACTCAACCATCTGCATGGAGGTGGAACATACTGTATTATATTTATGATTTATATTGTATGTATGTATCTGCACTTATTGATTTAATCATCCATTCTTTCTTTCTTTCTTTCTTTGACAAAGGTATTGGTCATGGTTTGGATCCTGGGGGGGTGGTGCACCTGAAATAACACTCACATTTTGATTGAATTTGTTTAAAGAAAATGCCGTTCAACAGCAATTGATAGTTATTTTGAATATGAGGAACATAAACTACAAAAAGTATAGGTCATATTTTGCATTAAATACAGAGTAGGCCTACCTGTTGTGGAACATTCTGGTGCTTCATACTGTAGGCGTGTTATAAGGCGTGGATGTGTCAACGTGTATGTAGTGTATGCCATATGATCTTTTGACATACAGGCACGTGTAAACAAAGCCACATAGAAACTGCAGTAGTGCATTACACATACTGTATAAGAAGGTCCAGTGACTTCTGATGTTCACATTCTCCACATGCCAATACGTCTGGCCACATGCAATGCATCATTATGCATGTATCTTTCCATGTGTCACGACTCACGTTGCCTATATCTTTAAGCTCACAGGCTCATTTCACTAAATAATGTGTGTGGGGCGTCCGGGTAGTGTAGCGGTAGATTCCCTGCCTACCAACACGAAGGTCGCAGGTTTGTATCCACGTGTTACCTCCGGCCTCCATCCATACAGGCACGATTGGCTGTACTTGAGGGTGGGAAGCCGGATTGGAGGTGTGTGTCCTGGTCGCTGCACTAGCGCCTCCTCTGGTCGGTCAGTGCGCCTGGTCGGGGTGGAAGGGAACTGGTGCGAATAGCGTGATCCTCCCATGTGCTACGTCCTACCGGTGAAGCTCCCCCTGTCAGGTGAAAAGAAGCGGCTGGCTACTGCGCATTTGTCGGAGGAAGCATGGTGCTAGTCTCGGCTCTCCCCAGATCGGCAGAGGGTGCAGCAGCCAATAGGGCAGCATGGGGATAAATTGGCCAAGTATAATTGGGGAGAAAATGGGGGAAAATCAGAAGAAAAAAAATTATAATAATGTGTGTGATTTAAATTACATTATACTATGGTCTGGGTGAATACTCGATTCTGATTGGCTGCAAGGTGTCCATTAATTTGTGATAATGTACACCTAGCTAAATGGTCTGTTCACTGTTCATATCAATGCGCCAGGATCACGACAGAGGCGTTTGAGCTCTATACCACCGTTAACTCTTAATATGGCACTTTTATAAGTTTAGTAAAAAAAAAATGTCGGTCAAAGTAACTATTTAGATTACCCCTGAGTGCTCAGTTTATTAAAATAACGGTTATTTAGAAATCTGATTTTCGTTCTGGTCAGCTGACAGAAGCCGAGCGCTCAGCTGTCAACTGTCAAACCCTCTGTTTACAACTTGCAGCAAGCAAGTGGACTTCGCGGAGGCAACCATCCTCAGCTTCGCCTCGGACGGTTGACGCCTCCACGTCGTCCAATAATTTTTGATAATGGACACCTCGTCGTGCATTAACCCTTACATACTACACAATGTACTATAATGTCCAGTATTACCGTTAAGTAGCCTACTTAACACTGCATCACTGCATACTGGACCCTATTGTAGGGTAACACTTTATTTGGACTAGAAATTGAGTGTTCCTTTCTAGCGTCTCTCGCCTCGCCCGCTGAACTGACAGCGCTCATTTCTACGGTGCCTCGTTGGTTTACCCAACGTGACGAGGTCTCGCCCACGTCACGGGTTCCCAGATGCAGCTCGGCCGCTGTGCAACCTGACCCGCGCAACAGCTATTGTGCGCCGCACCGGAAACTGCCGCCCAATTATATTAGTAAGCTAGATAGTTCGCCTACAGAGAGTCTACAGAGTATTTGTAGCATTTCAACAGCTTATTAGTTGACATTCAAGAATTCACAGATTATCTCTAGAGTATAATACCGTATGTCACAATTCATGAATTCTCGAGAAGACTCACTTTCATCTGTCTACTCTAATACAACTACAACACAATAAATCCATACTGTATGTTAAAGACAAAACCACAACGTGATTTAAGTGAGTTTAGCTGAGCGTTTGCTTCATTATGTGCCTATAAATACTCTCCCATAGTCACATTCAAATATATCACACATGACATGTGACTATAATAAGTCAATATGACTTTCGCTGTGACATTACATAGTGTAATTACAGTGCTGCTGTGTATTTTCCATGGCGTTGTGCTACATCACAGCATTCATTAGTCTATTTGCAGTTTGACAGCCTTTTGAGCGTGATCACATTACATCTGGAGGGATGTGTAGCTGAACACACACACGTACGCAGACCGCAATGCAAGATATGACCACCATTACACACACTCTCGCATGCCCAGACACATGCTGGCAGACACAAACGTGAAAACAAACCCACATACACACCCACACACACAGTAAACAGCCCTGCTGAATGATATGCCTCGCTGTGTGGTATGTCGATAGGACAACAGACTTCAAACGCCTGCTGTTCAGTAAGTAGCAGCCTAAACTTAAACTACCACATGGGATTAAATGGCTCCATCTGCCCTTTCAAATTGTAGCTTTGTCATATTGAGCTTTAAAGTCTTTCTCTCCCATATAGACCTTATGGGCCATTCCTTTTATATTGGGAACTAGGGATATCCCAGTTGAGTGACATCACACCCGAGTTCTGTGCGCTCCATTTAAACAGTCAGGAAACCAGCCAGGGTTAGCTCTAGCCTAGTCTCGCAGTGCCAGCCGTAGATGATATCTACATCGAGCACAACTCTTAAAAGTGGTTAATGCCCGCCCCCAAGACAAAAAAAAAGGATGCGTGACTGACATATGAATTGACCAACCACGGACCTTGTGGGCGGTGCATTTGGAATGTGTGCAACAGCTAAATAGACCCCGAGTAAAAACATCAACTTTATTCATTGAAATGGCTCAAACGCCCACCACGCCATGCCCATCAGCCAACCAGATTTCGCCTGCAGCATCTGCAAGGAGTGCAGGAAGTCTCTTGTGATTCAGAGACCTGTGATTCAGACCCTCCGTCACTGGAAGCTTGCTGACGTCGACGCTGGGTCTGAGCACGTGAGACTAGCTCTAGCCAGGCTAGCCATTGTTAGCAATAACAGTTGATAAATGGATTTTTAATTAATTAATGTTAACTTAGGTTCAGGAGCAGGGCCATGCCTCAACCACTTCTCTAACCACGCCTCTAACCACACCTCAATTACCTGGCAGGTTACAGCACACTGGGAAACTACAAGGAAGAACAAGCACAGCCCGGGTCTGTCCGGCTGTTGTTTACCAAGAGACACACATACAAAAATTATACAAACATTTATCATTTCACAGATTCCCCACTGAAAAACGTATCATAAACAAATGCATCTCAAGAATCTGGACGAATGCTTTCAAATTTTATGTTAATTTGGCCCAGCTAGCTACTATAGGGTGACCACATTTTCAAACCGGGACCCTTAAGTTCATGCACGTGGACATGTACTGTATGTGCTTATGCACACACAATAGAGACACTGCGGAGGGCACCATCATTCAGAAACCATGCCCCCAAAACGGGGGGAAACAAAAGCTCCCCCCCCCAATCGTGGCCTTCGCCTACTGTATGTCGCGTGCCAACACAGTCTCTTAGAAAATTGTATAATACCAACGATATGGACCAACGTTGCTATTTTACAATTTCGGCTCGAAAAATGTAAAATAGTAACGTTCTGAGTGGTTAGGGTGAGGATTAGAGTAGGGGGAGGGGTTAGAAACAGAAAATCTCCGTAAAACACGCCCAAACCACGCCCACCGCTGTAGACGCATACGTTCCCATTTTACAATTTCTTAGCCGACATCGTAAAATACCAACGTATGTCCACAAACGTTGCTATTTTACAATTTTTTTGGAGATCGGGTTGCGCGTGCATAGTCGCGTGTTGCACACAAAGATCATATATACGGAAGATGAACACTCCAACTTACTTCCTTGACAGCTAGATCCACATTTACAAGAAAATACAATACAAAAGTACAAATACAAGAAAACTTTAATTGGCGATTTCTTACATTTGTTGTCTGCGCAGCCCACCACACAACAGCTTTTAGCTATGTTTAATGGGCTACATGTACAACTCCACTACTTCCTGAAATTAGTACAGCTTCTTTATTTCCTGTCATCACTATTGGATGAACTGATTAATGTCAGGTGTGCTGCAGTCACAACAATGATCAGGCACACCTGATTAATCAGTTCATCCAATAGTGATGACAGGAAATAAAGAAGCTGTACTAATTTCAGGAAGTAAAGAAGTTGTGCATGTAGTCTATTCAAGGAAAATTATGTTGGTGTATGGGAGTGAATGGAGCGCTTTCACCCGTGACGGGCATGGCCTATTTCATGCAGTCACATGTTGCACACAAAGATCATATATACGGAAGATGAACACTCCAACTTACTTCCTTGACAGCTAGATTCACATTTTTCTTCTCGCTAATTCTCAATGGCTTCCTTGTTTTGCTCGGGAGTACAAAAAAAATTAATTTGCGATTTTTTTACATTGTTGTCTGCGCAGCCCACCACACAACAGCTTTTAGCTACCGGTATGTTTAATTCAAGGAAAATGACGCTGGTGTACAGAAGTGAATGGAGGAAGTGAATGGAGAGCTTTCCCCGGTGATGGGCGTGGCCTATTTCATGCAGTGTCTCTATATAGGTATTTTCACCAGCATGTGGGACAATTATTTCAGTGCTTAGCAAACCCAGTGACTGCACCTTTCAGCACCATGGACAGCACCTCAGCAAAAGAAAAATGTTTTGTCTCCAAAACATATTTCATTTGAAAACTGGACAGACCTTCTTTTCGGCGTGTCAGCTAATGGTACTCACTAGTGTATTAACAGATTTCTGACAATTTGGCAGTTTATGTTGAAAATAGTGAGATTTTAGTGTTTTACAGATATTTGTTTGGACTTGGGAAACCCATCTTGAAACCGTGACAATCCCAGAGTCAGACGAACCGGGATGTCTGGCCACCGTAAACTACCAGAATCTAGACTAGGGACTAGCTAGGTAATTCCCTGCTAAAAAAGAAAAAGAAAAAGTTGCAGTTCTTAAGATTACCAGCTAATTTGATTACTGTGTTGAAGTAACGTTAGTTTTATACAGAGATGGGAAGTAACTAAGTACAAATACTTTGTACTTAAGTAGAATTTTCAGGTATCTGCACTTTACTGAGTATTTATGTTTCTGAGAACTTTTTACTTTTACACCCTACATTTTACTTTTTTTTTTACATCTGTACTTTCTACTCCTTACAATTTCAGAACAGGCTGTAGGACTGTGCACGATCTGCACAATATGCGTGTGCGCGACTGCGCGTGTACACACACACACACACACATGCGCAGCACTAAGCAGCCGGTCTGCTGGGAGCAGCTTGGAGAACAGAGTGTCCCGGGTCGGAGCAGAGAACAGCCCTTTGACTATCACAACTTATTACTCAGTGTGTGTGTGTGTGTGTGTGTGTGTGTGTGTGTGTGTGTGTGTGTGTGTGTGTGTGTGTGTGTGTGTGTGTGTGTGCGTGCATGCGTGCGTGCGTGCGTGTGTGCGTGTGTTCTCCCCTGTTGGCCGGTCATGTTGTGCAGTTGACTGTAGCACCAAGTCTCTCTCACTGCTGAGAACAGCCAGTGGACCCAGAGAGTGCGAGAGGGGGAGAGAGAGACACACATACTTCCCACAGATTACAAACATCCAAAAAGACTTTGAAAACATGATGAACGAACAACATAAAACTTCCATATCTGCTGTAGTCTCTTAAAACAGACTGTCTCATCTACATCCGGCGAATGCAGCTATATACAGTCTGTACGTTACACCCCCAGAACATGCACAAGGAAGTTGGGAAAAAAACCTTCAGACTGGAAGGAAGTTCTACGGAATCCGACCAATCACGACACGCGAATGCGGCATATTGGATTCTGATTGGACTAATGAGCGGAAGACCCGCCTTTCTGCCGGCATATAGGATTCTGATTGGACTAATGAGCGGAAGACCCGCCTTTCTGCTTCCCATTCCGGTTGGTGCATGATTCTCCCCCACGAAGTACAGACGGTATGGCGGAAGCATTTGAAAATTGCGGAAGCCAACTCGTCTGTTCTAAGAGACTATAATAGAGAGCCGCAGGGATGACGTATTTTTGTAGGCTGAATGCGGAATAGTGCTGCACGATTTGGGGAAAAGGTGCGATTAGCGATTAGGGTGGACAATATTGCGATTGCGATTGTGATTGCGATATAATAAACAAGAGTTTTTTTTTTTTTTTTTTTTTTTTACCTTTATTTATACAGGGGGAGTCTCACTGAGAGCAATGCTCTCTTTTTCAGGAGTGCCCTGTTCACATTCACACACACATTCATACCTGGAAGCTGACCAGTACAACCACAGTCTGATCTGCTGGCCACTGATCAGCTCCACTGGAGCAGTTGGGGTTAAGGCCTTGCTCAAGGGCACCTCAGTGGTGGTAATGAGGGAGGGGCAAGCGCTGCCTTTTCACTTTCCCCACCCAGATTTATCCTGCCGGTCCCGGGGATTGAAGCTCGCTTCTCTAACCGTTGGGCCACCACTGCCACTAGGTATCTAGGGATGTGCCGGCATGAGTTTTTGACAGTATGATAACCTTGGACAAAAATACCACGGTTTCACATATCACAGACTAAAATACATGAAATATGTTACAATTTAAAATATATTAAAACTAAAAAAATAAAACAATTTGAAATTAAATTATCTTTACAAAAAAATAAAACATTTTGAGACATTTGCCTGTCCCAAACATGTAAAAAAGAAACACCAGTCAAATAGAAACTGCACTGTGTTACAGCACATAGAAGATGGCTCAGCAAAGTTGCAAAGTTAGTTACATGTCTGTCCAGCAATACTAATGAATGATACACCCCGTTTATTTATTTTGTAGCGACAGATGGCCTTAAACGCCACACTCACGTGACGCTTCTTGAGAGAGAGAGGTGAGAACGTGCATCTGCAGACTTTTAACGAGGGGACCATGAAGGCGTCATGTGACAGGCTAGTTAGCTAGCCTGGAGGTGATGCTGCCAGTGCTGGCAGCTGCGACAGTGTTTTGCTATCAACCTTGTTAATCTCGTTATATTCTTCATCACAGCGGGTCATCCCCACTGTGTACTTAATCGCGCACTAGTTCTGCATAAGCACCTGCAGCTCTCTCCTTATTTTACTGACGTTCTCACTGATCACACGGCTGTTTACATGCGTTTCTGAACGAACGGCTAGCTAGTTATTAGCATAGCTTGCTGTTAGCGATCATGGATGTTCTCTCTCGCCCTCTCTGTAGATAATATGTACCTTGCTGCACATAACATTACTTATTTGCGGGAGTGCATGGGAGAAGTCTCCCGCTAGTATTGATGCCCAGTGTGATGGCTGAGAAACGTGTGTTTGCTGCGTCGCGTGTAACGTTAGTTTAAAGGAGGCTCTCACACACACACACACACACTCAAAAAGACGTGAAAAAAATAAAATAATCGCACACTTTTGCGGTTATGCAATCGCACGTGCTGACATCGCGATTGCGATTGCGATTCGATTAATCGTGCAGCACTAATGCGGAAGTCCCGAACTTCCTGGTTCAACACTGTTTCTGTCTATGGGATTTTTGAATGGGTTTTTGGCGCGATGCTTCAAATAAGGTCTCTGGGCAACGCAAGTTTAATCAAACGCGAACCAAGGTTCAGCGGGATAATCTTCACACATGAGGACCACTTTCATGAGTTTTGAAGCGTAAATGCGAGCCCTAGAGGTAAAAAGCTTGTGCTAAGCTAATCCAGAACTACACACTGTCGCATAGGCTTCCACGTCACGTCAGCACTCAACCTGGACTTTTGTTGATGTGTGCACTGATTACCTCGGGCTGAACGGGGCTGAACCAGGTGAGGGAAAGAGAATTTCCGTGTTCGTCCTTTGAGTGATGACGTTATTGACGTATATATCCCCATCGACTCAACAGTGTAGTCCCATTTAGCCGTTTGCTAGCTAGCCGCCCTTTTAACGGCACATAAAAGCTTCAAAACTCATAAAAGTGGTCTTCATGTGTGAAGATGATGTTACTACCATCTGGTTCGCGTTTGATTAAGCCAGCGTTGCCCAGAGAGCTTATTAGAAGCATCGCGCCAAAAACCCATTCAAAACTCCCATAGGCGAAAACTGTGTTGAACCAGGGCTGTTAGCATCGATGATTTCCGGACTCGTTACTGCGGCTCTCTATGCTGGGGGAAGTACAGCAATGTGCAAACACAGCAGCACGATTTGTGAACTGTTGCTATTCTCCTATATCTTTAACTGTAGTGTACGCACATGTTTGCTTTTGTTTTCATTTTACACTTGCTTTGGCAATGTATACGTATGTTTCTCATGCCAATAAAGCCCCTTTGAATTGAATTGAGAGGGACAGAGAGAGAGAGAGATCAAGAATAAGAGAGATCAAGAGTAAGGAGGGCCACACACATACACACACACACACACACACGTCTCTCCTCTCTGTCGGCATGGTGATAATAAGACAGTGTAGCAGATTTAGCTGTGGTTGGAACACGGTGTGAAGCTGTGTGTGTTATGTCATGCTGCAGCTGCTACATGCTGCACTTCAACATCAATACAGCTAATGAGCTGTGATCCCGGCCTTGGTACAATAAACACAAACTGTAGAGATATGCTCTGCCTCACAGCAGTGCTAATAATGCCAGTGTTTCTCAAAATACAGACCGCATTTCCCATAAGCCCCGCTGCTTCCTGTTGCAAAGAGTTTATTGCAACTTGACCTTTCCTGAGGTGGATCAAAATGTTGGAAGTGATTCATCATTTCCTCCATTGAGGGGTACAATAACTCCGACCCGACACATGTGGCAAGGCATCCAGGCCATTACAGATTACAAACCCTCACCAACCAGCGATGCCTCCCTCCCTGATGAGTTTAACCACTTGTATGCTGGCTGTGACAGGGACAACCAGGAGGCAGTCATCAAGACTGTGCTCCCTGCTGCTTTAAAGCACGTGAGGCAGCTGACCCTGATGGCATCCCCGGACACGTGCACAGGGCTTGTGCTGGGCAGCTGACCCTGAAGGCATCTCCAGACACGTGCCCAGGGCCTGTGCTGGGCAGCTGACCCTGAAGGCATCTCCAGACACGTGCACAGGGCTTGTGCTGGGCAGCTGACCCTGAAGGCATCTCCAGACACGTGGCCAGGGCCTGTGCTGGGCAGCTGACCCTGAAGGCATCCCCAGACACGTGCTCAGGGCCTGTGCTGGGCAGCTGACCCTGAAGGCATCCCCGGACACGTGCTCAGGGCCTGTGCTGGGCAGCTGACCCTGAAGGCATCCCCGGACACGTGCTTAGGGCCTGTGCTGGCTGGGTAGCTGATCCTGATGGCATCCCCGGCCGGCCCGGACGTGTGCCCAGGGTAGGGCCATATGATTTCCGCAAAACAGAAAAAATGGACGGAATCATGGAATTTGGTAATAAAACTCTCTGGCCAAAGCAGCTCTCCCGACGTGCTTCAAATCTACCTCCGTCGTGCGATTTCAAAACACTCGTCTGCAGCGAGCCTTAACGACTTCTGCCCTGTTGCTCTCACCCAAATCATCATGAAGTGCTCCTGGATCTCATGAAGTGCTCCTGCCTCCTGGATCTCAAAAATAGGAATGCACGATATATTGGCAATCATATCGGTATCGACCGATGCTAGTGATTTTTTAACATATCGGCATCGGTCCGATGTTGCAATGTTAATATCGGTTATTGGTATCAGCCAAAATTTTCACATTGAGAGGAAACAATGCAGTAAATCTATGATTTATGGACTTTTCCAAATGTTTAGGGAAAAAAGAACCACGTTATTTTTTCAAATTCAGAGATTTTGTACAGTATGTACAAAATCTGATTATAAAAGATCATATCGACATCTGTAAATATCGGTTATCGGCCATAACAGCAATGTTAATATCGGTGATCAGTATAGTGCATCCGTACTCAAAACCTGCCTACCACCCACACTGCATCCTCTCCAAGTTGCCTACCGCCAGAACAGATGTACAAAGGATGCCATCTCCACAGCGTTTCACTCCACCCTCTCCCACCTGGACAACACCACCTGTGGGAATTCTGTTCATTGATTTCAGCTCAGCTTCAACACCATCCCCTCCAAACTGATCGGCAAACTCGGTGACCTTGGCATCAACACCTCCCGCTCCCTCTGCAACTAGATACTGGACTTGCAAACCAATGTGACCTCAGCGTATTAGATTAGCGGCCATTGGTTCTCAATGTGGGTGGGGTCCAGGGACCACCAGGGGTCCTTGAGGGGGTTCCAGGGTGGTCCCCAGCAAAATTTAAATTCATTAAATTGTTGAACTTTAACATTATTTTGTTTATGAGAAGTGAACACAATTAGAGAACGTAGAAGAATGACTGTTTTGATCGAGGTTTCTCTGTTATCTGCAGATAAACGATCACTGATGTTTCAACACCTCAGTGTCTTCTTCAGAGTCTCTGAACTCTGACTCTGAAGAAGACACTGATGTGTGGAAACATCAGTGATTGTTTATCTGCACCTAATAAAGACCTTTTAATATGACCCATGTGCTCCAGCACCCTCCTCTTTGATGCTGCTGTATTCCTGACCTGTGAGCAACGGTCCATCTTCTTAAATGGTTTAATGCATGAACTCTCTCAAGTTTCTCTGTTATCTCTCTAGCTACAGTATAGATAGTTATGGGAAGTCTGCTATCTAGGAATGCAGTGATATATCTGCTGACTGAAATCGGGTAGGGTTCGCCAATTCCAGTGGCCGATATTTATCAGTTGGGTCACGCCATTTCTGCCTGGCTACTGTGGCATCCACTAGCCACAGACAACAGGTTCAAATGACATTAAGGCATGCATTACCAGTTACCACTAACTCCATGAAACCTAAATCCAAGAAACGTTTTGACCTTTTGACCTGTCTTTCAAAAACAACAGCAACAGCAGCAACAACAACAACACTGCAACTGCAACTGCATCCTCTAAGTCTTTGCCGTTTTAAGTGAAGCTCATCACGTCATCAGACATTAAGAGCAACAATATTCAATAGTTCTACTTTTAATATGACATCTATTTCCCCTCAAATGATATAAAAGCATAGACCAGCCTATGTGCTATGAAGGTTGTACCACAGTGTAAAGACTCGTCCAGTTGTCTGTAGTGCGACATGATACAGGCCAGAAAACAGCTAAATAAGAGCTGAAATGAAGCCTTTTGTCAATCCATCTGAGTGGAGTAGCCTATTTTACGCAGCAGAGTCCATAAAGAAATATGGCAGGAATACAGGAGATTAATATGCCTACCATAAAGTATAGGTTGTTCCTTCACTAGAAACTCACTATTGACGACCACAAATATACTGTAAATCCATAGTAGCTTATTATAGGAATACCACTAGACTACCACATATCAGACATACCACACACCAGCCTATAGGTTTCCAAAGAGACATTATGTTTCTGCTGCTAGCCTATAAGACAGCATTTGATCAAACCATAAAATACAAATATCTAATGTACAATAATAAATAAATAATAATAAGGGTCGAGAATATAACGTTAGAGACGAGTCGGAATTTTACTGGACAGTCGAACTAATAATCATATTAGCCAGTCTGGGTGTCATGGCACGTTGGAAGTGTGGGAAAGTTGCAGCAGGCAGACAATACGGCTGTCTGGATAGTAGAAACGCAGTGGAGTGGAGCAGGCGGTTTCCTCAGTAGAATCTTACCGTTTGACGCCGACGGGCTCGTGCTTCTCCTCCATGTCCAAACCGTCTGCGGAGGTTTGTTCTGCTTTTATTATTATTGTTTATTCTGCATGCTGCGACTGGAGAAGTGATCAGAGAGCAGAGAATATCTGGTAAACACGCCCCACGTCACTTCGGCACCCCTCGTGTTTTTTCGGCTGAAGGGTCAAATTTCTCCTTCTACGGTTTAAAAAGGTTTAAGAACCTGACACTCTGCTGCCCTCTCCCGGCCTGAGAGCGAGGGGGAGGGGGGGGGGGGGGGAGAGATTATTTATTAATATTAGGCTATATTTGTTATAAGTAAGTGATGTCACTATTGTTTTGTTTAATTATTACACTTGTGATGTTTCTGTTTCCATCTCTCAGCTGGAAAACTTAATTGAGCTGCTTCTCTGCATGAAATAAACATACAAAGTTATCAAAAGCTCCCCTAAAACTTAGTTTAGAAGAACCCAGGGTTGAACTAAACTTGAGCGAGTCAATATTGTGCCGCACTTCAACAATTTATCATTGCTGTCAGAAAATATTTAATGTTCAGTGTTTCCCTCAGAATTTGCTTCGTCAGGATGGAAAATCTTCTGAAACAACATTTAGAGCATCTTAACAAAAATGATAGGGAACACGAAGAATTCATTCATAACAAAAATCTTCGAACAATTAAACTAATAAAATGTACTGTTATGTTCAGGTTTTGTAGACTTTTTTTTTCTGTTTCTGTTTCTGTTTTTCTGTAGCTGTGGTCATATCAACATGGCAGATTATATGCCCGGCTGATATCGGATATATCTGATTGATAGTACAATACTCCCATTGAATTACACTGGACACACTGATCAAACTTCTTCTCTACATTGAACAGAAAAACATTGTCATCAGGCAGGTGAGGTCACTGACTCAAAAAGAGAGAACATACTGTAGGACTTGGGTTTAAAGTTTTAATAACAGATCTCCATATACAAACTGGATACAGTGATGTCATTCTGCCGTTAACTTCCACCGGAGCAGGCGTGAAGTGTGTGAGAGCGTGTGTGTGATCCTGTGTTTGTGTGTGCAATGTGCATGTGTGATTGTGATAATGCACAATGCATATTTTACAAAATAATAATAATAATAACAAAAACAACTTTACATACTTTGTTTCAACTGTCGTAAAACTGTAAAAAAAAAAATCAACAACAGATGGAATGCTATTTGTTCCCTTGGTATTTATCAGTCAGTTGTTTCTGTTCTCTGTGCAGAACAACAGACTGGAACCACAGGTAGTGGAAGTTTTCAGTGCTGCAGCATCAGAACTGGCTTTTGAGTGTTGTTGCTTCATGTCTTAATTCTCTTCGACAAAACTAGAGGCGTGACTCTAGTCCCAAGTCACGGCCCCACTACGGGCCGGCACTGCATTCATCTAAACATTAACACACTGTGCCACATTCACTTGCTTATTCTCCTTCATCTGTCTCTGTCAGGCCTGGAAGCTGATCACTAGTAGAAAATAATGCAGTGTTTTGTCCAAAGTGAAATATCCACCATTTTCTTCTCTCACAACATGAATGAAAGCACAATAATAAAACAAATCGAGGTCGTTTTTAAAAGGGTATTAAGGAACTTAAGTCCTTCGCTTACAGACTAACACTTTCAACAGGCTGGATCTAAGTAACTTAAAGGAACACTCTGCCCATTTTCAACCAGCTTTGTATCATTAGAACATCAGTAGTATATCAGAAAACTGTAAACTGTTTTGAAGTCTGTCATTTAATTTGACAGTTATTGAGTGTTATGTGGACCAGTGACATCACTGGTCCACACTAACTCAAATTAATAACTCATTAACTCAAATCAACTCTCAATAACTGTCAAACTACCGTAGATGAATTATGAATAGTTTGACAGTTATTGAGAGTTGATTTGAGTTAATGAGTTGAGTTAGTGTGGACCAGTGATGTCACTGTCACAACTGTCAAATTAAATGACAGACTTCAAAACCGTTTACAGTTTTCTGATATACTACTGATGTTCTAATGATACAAAGCTAGTTGAAAATGGGCGGAGTGTTCCTTTAAGTCCTTAGCTGACAGACTAATAACACTTTCAACAGGCTGGATCTTGTATATTTTCGAGATAATGAGTCATTAAATGCAATTTGATTTGTTTCCCCCAGAGTGGATAAACAGTGTTTCGGGAAATCAAATCTGAAGGTTAATTTCATGAAGGATTACAGTTAATAAAATCAATAAACTGAGCAGAAGAATTGTAGGACATTTTCAATGTTTCTGATAAGCTGTCAAGTTGATAATTAATCAAGTCCATATGCTACGGGTTGAGCTAATCTAGCCGACTGAGCGATCCTAGTCTCAACACCAGACCAGACCCATGCGAGTTCTTACGCTGATACACTGTTACTGCACGCTGCAGATCTCTCTCTGGGTCTGGGACACTGCTCGCTCCAAACTGGTTTTGGAATCCTGGCCAGTGATTGGTGGTTTCGGAATCCCGAACACACCAATCAGTAATGACTTTTAGCGATCAGCCAACACAACCTGACTTGTTGACTTTTGAAAATGAACCACTCTCTCTTTGGTGCTACAACCTGTCAGTCATTCAATTGTTCCCGACCTCAAAACACCAGCTGTGGCTGCAAAGTGGCACAGACTAATTTATGTACCGTAGTATGTGGAGTGCAGTGATTCAACGTTATATTTGAGTCTGGGGAGAGACTACAGAGATCCTGCTTACCACCTTATATTCTGTTCTGATGTTTTGGATAAGACCAACCCCTAGCAGCAGTCCTGGGCTTGGTTCCCAGAAGCCTTTTGGCAGCAGCTATACCTCTGCTCCGTTATAATACCTCGCTCTCCTCATCGGCCCATTCTAACCTCTAAGCCTCCTGTCTGGAAACCATCCATCTCAACTAACATCAGTCTCCAAAATGTGCTTCATGACCGTGGGCATGACTCTGCAAGACTTGATGTGACTTTGCAAGGCTTGAAAGTTCTTTGAGGAGAACACATACTCGATGAAAGGGTTTGTCTGAAGGAAAAAGAGCGATTTAGATTTATTTTGGGGTAGTTTGGTATGTTGCTTTTGTGGTGTGCTGCATGCAAGCTTCCACCTGGGGACCCAGGGGCCATCGAATCTCACTGACTGACTGCTTCACATCTACAGTCGCACTTGTTCGATTCTGTCTCTTCAGCAGCCGCGGAGGAACGGGTCGTTCATTTTAACAGTGATTGGATGAACTTGCGATTGCTCGACTCACACATTTCATTTGTTGCCCCACCAAGAAAACAGCATCCAAGGAATATTACAGCCAATAATGAAAATGCATCTCCTCACCTCCAATGTCAGTGGGAACTCTATTGGTAGAATCACCAAACACAGTTTCACTGTAGTTCCATCTCAGCCTTCACCATAACTATTGAAGTTAACAGTTTACAGCTCCAAAAAAGTATTAAATGTCCATCAAATTGCTCCAAACTGCTCATACAGCATAACCCAAATGTTTTGTAGCCAACTATTTAGTAGATAATGACAGCATTTTCATTTTTGGGTGAACTTATCCTTTAATTTCAATAGCATGTGAGAAGGCTGAGGTGAAACTAGGTGGGTCTAGCTCACTGTGTGTTTGATCATCCTACCAACTTTAATGAATAGAGTTTGGCCTGACACGTGGGTGAGGAGACAATGAGCCGACTTTTAATTTCAGGGTGAACTGAAAGTTTATCTTCCTACGACTGACATTGTGATGAAGCACCAATTTGTAGCCTTAAACGCCAAGATAGTTTGTAGGAAACCCGGGGCCGCTGCACTCGCCGAGGATGCACATGCTGTTGCTATGACAACAAAAGAGCTCACACGAGCTGCGGTAGCACCGGCTCGCATGCCGCAAGACCGCCGTTTGGTTTGTTCATCGGTACAAGGGCACAACCTTGGCTCCCACACTGGAAGGTGCTCTGCTATTTATAGTTTAGCAGCGATATCGTCAGACAGGTCAATCTGTAACACACACACACTGGTCGGTACTCGGCACAAAATAAACAAAACTAGTGCCATGTAAGAATCCACAGTATCAGACATTGATGTCAGTTTATGTCAGTTAAATCAGAGTCAGTAGCTTGTGGCAGGGCTGACAACAACTAGAGCTGTGTAAAAAGAGAAGAAATCAAAGAGCATAACGGGAACATGACAGATCTTGTTCAGAGACACCTTAGCAGCCTTTTCTCTTTCTCTGGTTTACTACTGGACAGAATTGGTTGATGATTACCAAGGCGGTCTATACATTTCATTTCCATTCAGTCAAGCCAAGGGAACAACAAACCCCACTTTCCACAGGTTTCCATCCGAGCCGTACACCTTTTCAGATTCATTGGTAGGACTGGCTGTTACAATCTGACAAACTTTATCAGGAAGAAAAAGAGAAGGGCGGGGTTCCTCGTGTTGCCCGGCAGCTCAAGATGGGCTGTGGATTTATTGAATGTGCAAATTCTTGCAAGAGGCAATTCAGGTGCAACAGGAATGGAGTCCAAAATACAATATATATGATTAGGACTGAAACTAACGGTTATTTTGATTATCGATTAATCTATTATTTTCTTGATTAATCGATTAGTTATTTGGTCTATAAAACGAAAATGGTGAAAAATGTCAATCAGTGTTTCCCAAAGCCCAAGATGATGTCCTTAAATGTCTTGTTTCATCCACAACTTAAAGATATTTAATTTGAGTAAAGAAACCAGAAAACATTCACATTCAAGAAGCTGCAATCAGAGAATTTTCACTTTTTTTTACCCAAACCGATTAATCAATTATCAAAATAGTTTGTGATTAACTTAATAGGTGACAACTAATTGATTAATCGTTGCAGCTCTATGTGATGCTACAGCAGAGGCGAGTGTGTGTGTGTGTGTGTGTTGTGTGTGTGTGTGTGTGTGTGTGTGTGTGTGTGTGTGTGTGTGTATGCGTGTGCGTGTGTATGTGTGCGTGCGTGCGTGTGTGCGTGTGTGTCTGTGAGCCGTTTCACTTCTGAATGTGCAAGTGTGTGTTTGTGAGCAGATATTAAGACGCTGTTTGTTTCACGCATAATTTTCAAGAGAATTAGTATAATTCTGACCTCTAACTGGACAGTCAGCTGAAATGTACAGCCAGCAGCCAGCTGTGGTTTTGAAGCTCGCTCTCTGCGCTCGCCCGAGCCAGTCCGTCCGTCTCAGGGACGTTTTTCGACAAACCAGGAAACTCTATCACACAAAATAAAAACACATTGACATCTTCAAGTTCCCTAAAACAGCAGACATTCATTCTTTTAACTGTGGTCACTATGTACAATAGAAGGATCTTCATATATTAATATTCTTCATCTTTCTTTCTGTTTCCTTGTTCCCTCGCTGTCAAGTCATTATTTCCATACACTTTTTGTCCTTTTTGTATTTATAGAGTATTTTCAGTATTTACAGTATAAATTACTACACAGTCTTGTGATAAAATAAATAACTTAAATACAATGGCCGTGGCTTTTGCAGTGTCGTTTGCATGGGGGGCAGGGAGAGAGGGAGGGAGGGGTCGGAAGAAGAAGACCTCTGGCCTTGCATTGGCTCCTGGCTGCTTCTCGTTTGTTCGATGCAGTCTTTCTATGGAGAAACACTGAGGTGGACAGGAGTTTGTTCGATGCAGTCTTTCTATGGAGAAACACTGAGGTGGACAGGAGTTTGTTCGATGCAGTCTTTCTATGGAGAAACACTGAGGTGGACAGGAGTTTGTTAGATGCAGTCTTTCTATGGAGAAACACTGAGGTGGACAGGAGTTTGTTCGGTGCAGTCTTTCTATGGAGAAACACTGAGGTGGACAGGAGTTTGTTCGATGCAGTCTTTCTATGGAGAAACACTGAGGTGGACAGGAGTTTGTTAGATGCAGTCTTTCTATGGAGAAACACTGAGGTGGACAGGAGTTTGTTAGATGCAGTCTTTCTATGGAGAAACACTGAGGTGGACAGGAGTTTGTTCGAAGCAGTCTTTCTATGGAGAAACACTGAGGTGGACAGGAGTTTGTTAGATGCAGTCTTTCTATGGAGAAACACTGAGGTGGACAGGAGTTTGTTCGATGCAGTCTTTCTATGGAGAAACACTGAGGTGGACAGGAGTTTGTTCGGTGCAGTCTTTCTATGGAGAAACACTGAGGTGGACAGGAGTTTGTTCGGTGCAGTCTTTCTATGGAGAAACACTGAGGTGGACAGGAGTTTGTTCGATGCAGTCTTTCTATGGAGAAACACTGAGGTGGACAGGAGTTTGTTCGATGCAGTCTTTCTATGGAGAAACACTGAGGTGGACAGGAGTTTGTTAGATGCAGTCTTTCTATGGAGAAACACTGAGGTGGACAGGAGTTTGTTCGATGCAGTCTTTCTATGGAGAAACACTGAGGTGGACAGGAGTTTGTTCGGTGCAGTCTTTCTATGGAGAAACACTGAGGTGGACAGGAGTTTGTTCGGTGCAGTCTTTCTATGGAGAAACACTGAGGTGGACAGGAGTTTGTTCGATGCAGTCTTTCTATGGAGAAACACTGAGGTGGACAGGAGTTTGTTCGATGCAGTCTTTCTATGGAGAAACACTGAGGTGGACAGGAGGAGTTTGTTAGATGCAGTCTTTCTATGGAGAAACACTGAGGTGGGGGACAGGAGTTTGTTCGATGCAGTCTTTCTATGGAGAAACACTGAGGTGGACAGGAGTTTGTTCGATGCAATCTTTCTATGGAGAAACACTGAGGTGGACAGGAGTTTGTTCGAAGCAGTCTTTCTATGGAGAAACACAGAGGATTTGGAACATGGCCACATGGAGCGTTACAGAAGTTCAAAATGGTCGCCATGGGAATAGGATCAGTAGGAACGGGTTTGTGTTATAGTGAGTACTCAATATTCAGGGTATAATACTGTGATGGTAGGTAGGGTATTGTCACTGGATGTTGGCCACTAATTTGACATTTTAAAAGGGGGATGGCGGGGGGGGGGGGGGGGTAGAACGAGAGAGGAGGAACGAGTGCAAAGCCTCTTCCCCAGCTATACCACGGTGCCGCTCGGAGAGTTCCCATTCTGTGCTGTCAAGTTCTGAACAAGAGACAGAAAGACAAGGAAAACAAAAAGCAAGTTAGAGGCTCAGGATGGGATACGCACACAGGGAAAATCTATACTCCACTTTATGAGTGCAGGAACAACATAAGCCGCCGTACCAGAAGACAGACCGGAAAACAGTGAAATGATTTTCAATAGTTGAGTCATTCTTGCAAAATGAGAAATCCACCAGGTGAAAAATTGATGATGGGTATGTATGTATGATGCATGAAAGAAATGCTGGCGGCAGAATATGACTGAATTTATCAGCCACCCAAAGACCTTTACTTACAAAACACTATTAAATAGGATGTAATCAGCCAGGGTTTTGAAATATTAGACAAAAAAACATCAAGCAATAATTCTTCCAAAATGGATGTACGACAGGAATGAAATGATTCATTTCTTGATAGGAGTCTGAAAAACATAATGTGCTCTAATATCCAGTTAACTGGAACTGTGACCAGATTGACTGGTTTCAATCCAAATTAACTGATTTGAAGACATCCAAAGCAGTGCGAGTAGTTACAGTACACTACCAGTCGACAGTCTGAACCCACATGATTCTGCTTCTATGTTTCATTCTCTTAAAGATATTTGATCGAAAGACTTGTTTCTTAGACGGATATAAATAGTGAAGCTGATCCTATATGTGTCTTTTTTGCTGAAGCATTTGCCTTTCCATCAAGGCAAAGGGTGACTCCAAAGTTAAAGAATCTAAAATATAAGATTGTTTTGATTTGTTTAACACTTTTTTGTCATTCTTTCTTTGTCACTGCATAATTCCATTTGAGTTATTTCACACTTTACTATTTAAAAGAAAAGTGGAAAATACAACAACACTGACACACTTTTGACTGGTAGTGTCCTACATCAATGTTTTGTTTGTATGTTTTACATATTTGACTGTTATTGTAGTTACAGGTTTAGGACGTACCGCCTTGCCGGGCCGTGCCCAGGTACAGATGAGTCCCTCCTGGCAGGCGGTGATGATGCAGTCGTCCATGAACACCAACACGGTGAGCCTCTCGTGGGCGATCTTCTTGCAGACGAGGGGCTCCAGCAGTGGCACCTCGGTCATGCGCGGGCACAGCGTGGTGCCCAGCACCTTGGCGGCATCCAGGCGGCTGCTGCGTGGAGCCATGTTGATCTTGTCGTTGCTCTTGCTGATGTTGCCCAGGCTGTGGTAGCGCTTGTGCTCCTTCTCCACGCCGCTGCTGCCCGACTTGTCCGCCTTGCGTTCCTGAAGCGACAGCGTGGCGAAGCGGCCGATGCTGAACGCCGTGCTGTTCCCCGCCCCGCCGCTCCCTCCCCCTCCTCCCCCGCCACCCCCTCCTCCGCCCTCCGAGGCACCCGGGCCCTTGGAGGCGTTGGCCACGGCGGGGTGGGGCAGCGAGTTGGAGCGCGAGAGAGAGCGAGGGAGGGGCAGGGGGAGCGTCGGGGGGTTGGAGGAGGTGCCGGTGGTGGTGGTGGTGGTGGTGGTTGTTGTGGTGGTGGTGGAGGCGGCGGTGGTGGTGGTGGCGTTGGGCGGGTGGTGGTGCCCCTCCACCACTCCGCTCCCACCACCACCTCCCCCTACCGTGGTACTGTTGACCCCCCCGCTGCCGGAGTTGGACAGCGAGGGGCCGAAGGTGTTGGTGAGGGCGCGGGACAGTGGCAGGCGGGGGTACAGCACATCGTCTGTCAGGTCCCACAGGCAGAACTGGGTGTCCTGGCCCACGGAGCCGAATCGGTACGTGACGGACGCCGAGCCGCCGCCTTTGGAGCTGTGCCGCGAGAGGCGGGACAGCGTGCTGCTGGTGCGCACCCGGCCAAAGTGCATGGAGGGGGGAGGAGGCGCCCCCTGGTGGAGGTCCTCCTCGCTGCCGCTCAGCTCCATGGGCTCCTCGTCCTCCAGGGAGGTGGTGAAGGGGTCGAAGGCCACCACGTTGACCCAGGACTTGTGGCCGTGACCCCGGGCCACCACGCGGCTCTCGGCGAACGACCAGACGGTGACCAGGTCGTCCTCGCCGCCGGTGGCCAGGTACTTCCCGTCTGGGCTCCACGACACGCACAGCAGCCCGCCGAAGTAGCTCTTCATCACCCCCTGCAGCTCCATGGAGTCAAAGTGGAAGACGCGCAGGCAGCCGTCCTGCCCCACGCAGGCCACGTGCACGCCGTCTGGGGAGAAGGCGAACTCGTTGAGCCCGCCCTCGCCCACCGCCCAGCGCAGCAGGGGGTTACGGGGCGTCTTGGTCTTGCAGGCGTAGACAGCGAAGCCCTCGCCCTGCCGCAGCAGAGAGTACTGCGGTGCCGCCGTGCCGCACGGGTGCTCCACGTTGTAGAGGTAGAGGTGGCCGCTGGCATGAGACGCCAAGAACAGGTTCTCCGACTTGGGCAGCCATTTTAGACACGTCACCTTGGATTTGTCTATCAACCTCTGGAAAACATCAGGAGAGGAGAGAGAGGAGAGGAGAGGAGGGAAGTAAGGAAGGAGGGGAAATGAGAGTAAAATGAGGATATTACATACTGTGTAGCCTATGAGCTCATATGCTCCAGTTTCATCCGAAAATAAATGCGTCCTTTACAGAACGATGTAAACGTCACTGCCCATATACTTCCATGCATGCGTCTTTCACGTTGGTATCATGTTAAGCTATACATCCACTAGTGGGCAGTAGAGTCAAAAATGTGTGAGTGGGTAGCTCCATCCGTATTTAACGTTGAGTGTAATTGGACCTTATGGTGCATACTTAGATTTTTATTTTTATTTTATTTTTCTTTGTGAACGCAAAGCAACCTCCACGGTTGAAAAGCGAAGCCAATTAAGCCAATGCCTTAAACCTGCATTCTTTCTAATGGACAGCAGGGGCGACTCCACTGGCTGCAAAAAGAGGTCTGGCTGTATGGAAGTCAAGGGGAAAATTACCCTACCTCTGACTTGATTTATTACCTCAGGAAACACATACCTAATGAGTTAATGGTCTCAATCAATAGTTTCAAGTCTATCTCAATACAACATGGTGTTCATTTTGTAAATTATGGTCGCATTTAGAGTCAAATAAATGTCAAAGACTAGGCTTTGGAGTGTGACTGCAAAGAAAAAAGATAGCGGCGATGAAAACGCCAAACTGAAGGCTTCAGGGGAGTCCACAAACCAATGGCTGACGTCTCGGTGGCTACGTCCATATTCTTATAGTCTATTTATAGAACAGCCATCACCTCAGCACCAACGAATGGGTGATCCCAACACAGAACGGAAGCGAGAGAAAGAAGAGAGAGAGAAAAGAGAGAGAGAAAGAGAGCATGTCGATAGAGAGGAGACGGAGAGAAACCAACAGAGAGAGAGAGAGAGGGGGAGGGAAGAGGAGGAAAGATGAGAAGCAAACCCCAGGGAGGGTGAACACATTCAGGAGACATCACACACACTCAAACAGGATGAAGGAACTCTCCCTCCTGTAGCGTGCACGCGCACGCAAACACACACACACACACACAATCTCCCCATCTCCTAAATTTAATTGGGAAGTAAAGGAGAGGCCGGTAATGTCTCTGGCGGCGCACTTAAAGAATGTGAGTTCTACAAGGCAGACTGTGAAGACAGTGTCTGACTCTACACTTTCACAGTCACACACCATCCAAAACTAGAGCCAGACAATCTATACAGATGATGGACTTGTGTAGTACTGTCGTATGACAAAGAGCTGCAACCTTGACCTCTTTCTCTCCCCAACAGCAACTGATGCAGCGGCCACAGCCATCCATCACAAAATGGAAAGAATTATTGACCGAGAGATTAGTGTCTGTTGTTTGTGTCTGCTTGTATCTGTTGTTTGTATCTGTTGTTTTTTATCTGTTGTTTGTGTCTGCTTGTATCTGTTGTTTGTATCTGTTGTTTGTATCTGTTGTTTGTATCGGTTGTTTGTGTCTGTTGTTTGTGTCTGTTGTTTGTGTCTGTTGTTTGTGTCTGTTGTTTGTATCTGTTGTTTGTATCGGTTGTTTGTGTCTGTTGTTTGTGTCTGTTGTTTGTGTCTGCTTGTATCGGTTGTTTGTGTCTGTTGTTTGTGTCTGCTTGTATCTGTTGTTTGTGTCTGTTGTTTGTGTCTGCTTGTATCTGTTGTTTGTATCGGTTGTTTTTTATCTGTTGTTTGTGTCTGTTGTTTGTGTCTGTTGTTGTCACATGACTTTCCACAATTTTCCAGACATTTTTTTTCAAACTCCCAAAACATTCAATACCTGTAAATGATTGTAATACCTTTCCAGGCTTTACAGACCTGCATAGGGGGAAGGAACCTTGAGTACATAGACTTACTGACTGTACGTATACACGCGCACGCACGCACGCATGCACCTACGCACGCACGCACGCACGCACACACACACACACACACACACACACACACACACACACACACACACACACACACACACACACACACACACACACACACACACACACACACACACACACACACACACACACACACACACACACACACACACCTCCTCATTGAAGAGTTTACTGGTTTCCTTCTTGATGGGGTCGAGGTACTGGACCTGTCCGGCGGAGAAGCCCACGATGAGAGCGACGCTCTCTGCTGTGGCGGAGTACTGGTTGAAGTCATGACACGTGGGCTGGGTTCCCTTATAGATCCTCTTGTCTATCGGCTTACTGAGGTCCACCGCCTGCAGAACCAGCACACAGGAGAGAGAAGTCCATTAAGTACAGTACTATTATATAGAGTGGAGGTTCGCAAACTGGGGTTCAGGGGTCCTTTAGGCGGTTTCAGTGGGTCCCTACTCTAGGGGTGTGCCATATCGTATTGTTATCGATATTTCGTTACAATTCATATTCATATCATAAAAAATGTATATCATGATATTGTAATAATGGCAATATTCAGAGTTTTTGGTGTAACGACATCACACTGTTAAGGCCTAAACATGGTCGTCCGTCAGAGCCTCGCCCCGCCCTCCCCGTAGGACGGCGGGCGGAGCGCCGTCCTACGGGGAGGGGGCCCCGTCGGCTGACGGGGGCTGCTCGAAAATGTGACTCAACGGCGACGATACGTGCATGACGTCAGCTGCACGAGAGTTGTGACTGGCCGTTGCCTTGGCTCATCATCGTAAAGTCGCCTTTCAAAGCATGAAGTTAGAGTATAACGAACTAGTTGTGTGGCTTAGCCTTCCCAAATGTTGAGGGTCGTTTTTTAGAATTTAATACATAGAATTGGGAACGTTACATTCAATTTCATTCAGACTGCCTGGCACACAATCTCCGCCATTTTCACACAGAGTTTCCACAGGAGGAGGGAGGAGGGGAGGAGGGAGGGCGAAGTGGCGTCCGAGCATGTAGGGCTCGCTGGCGCCGCCAGGCGGCGAGACGGCTCCAATTCGAGGCGGACGGACGACCATGTTTAGGCCTTTAGGCTGCGTAATGGTATGACGTACGCACAGCAACAACAAGCATGGCTGAAAGCGGCTCCACGGTGGAGGAGTTAATTCCAAAAAGGGGAGTGGCTTCAGTAGTGTGGAAGTGGTTTGCTTACAAAAGAGCATGTACAACAAACCACTGTACAACAAACCATCTCTCTCTGTATAACCCACAGATGAATGCAACAAGTTAAGGGCCCATTCTCTGGGAGTTATCGAAAGGTAGGCAATCACAAACTGAAGTAGTGGTAGGCGAGGCAGGTTGAGCTATACTAGCAAAGCATCAAATATTAACACTTCACCAAAACTCTTTTCTCCTCTGAATACAAGTACAACTGAACATCACAGATTGATGAAGATCTGAGATTTTTCCTTTCATTTCATGGTTCACTTCATTCACTAGAACTAGAACGGAGGGGGTCTGAGGTCTGAAGGGTCTCTTGGGGGGTCTTTGACATGAAAGCTTTTGGGAATCCCAGATCGGAAAAGAGGAAACAATTTGAGGATGTGGACTAAAGCGTCCATGCTGCCTGAGTGCACATATTGACTGAATACTGAATGTATATTGGCAGTGATGTGTGTGTATCATCATCTGTCTGTTCTGTTATATATGGATTTGACTTTTTGCAGAAACCATGGCTGAATCCAAATGTCCACCCTGCAGAATTGTGGACTGAGCTCTCGTGGACTTCATTCGTACTTACCTTGATGTTATATATAAGCCGCTGATAGACGAGCCTTTATTTCTATACAACATATAGGCAATACACACATTCAAACACAAAAATGTTTGTAAATAAACAGCGGACTATGGCTAAATTGGGTATTTTTTACATCGCCTGCAAACTCTGCGAGCCTGTTGTGCAGTAAAGTCTGGACATTTGGATTCAGCTGTATCAACTATCAACTGCTACTGTCTGTGTTGTGTTACTCAAACAATGCCTAAGCTGTTGAGTGTTGATGCATCTCTACCATCTCTGCACCATTTATTCACCTTCACCCCCCCACACTGTCACACTATATCAATCACCCATTTTCACTACGCTACAGAGCTGCCATGCTATGGACTACCTATATATCAATACTGCCAAACAATCATTTCAATCCAAGCTTAAATTCTCTCTGATGATGACAAGTCACGTACATTACACGTACACCTCACATCGCCATTTTAACCGTCTACTCAATCATTTTGCTCTTTTCTTGTCCTTTGTTGTTCTTTTTCTACTGTGGCTTTTCTTTTCCTCGCCTATTTGTTTTCTTCTTTCCTTTCTCTTGTTTCTGTTATATTGCATAATTTATTTGGATTATTGTGTTATTGTTGGTTTTCTGAGGTAGAGACCATCTAGGGTTTCCTGTCTCTACCTGCACATTATTTTTGTAGTTTTTCATTTTTGTCTATTTCTGTTTTTAAAAAGGTGCAAATAAAATAAACAATAAACAATTGTACTTGGTGAGTGATCTAGTTCTGACTCTGAATAAAGGAGTGACCTAGTCTAAGGATGAAATTAGGAAGGGATGACTTTTGACATTTGAAAATGTAATGGCTTTACAGTGTTTTCTCTTCACATCACAGACAGACAGTGGAGGGGAAGCTTCTACAACTGGCTCATTAGCAATCCTCATTAAAAACCAAGAGGCACAGCTCCTCAGTTTCAAAGCAAATTCTATTCTAGCAATGCAAACATTTCGGGGAAACTGGAGGACAAATGCAGAGTCTTTGTAGAACAAAAATAACCAACGACATATCAAAATGTCAAGCTATATACCACCAATACATAGTGAAGACATGCAGGGCTATAAGAAGCTGATTCATAACCAAAAACATCACACTGTTTCCCCTAGAATGGAGTTGTAGCAGCAGGGGTGAAGCACGCGCGCGTGAGAATATTTTGCTTGCAAAGCACACTTTACCTATTCCTGTCCTGTCTAGTAGGAGATACAGTCAATACAATTGTATTTGGTGATAGGGATCTACAGTATTCCTATAGTAATCCTATAATATTCCTATATATCTTTTACAGTGTAATTCAGCAGCGGGGGGCATATTTCAGCAGCAACAACAGTGTTGTTATATGAATATCACAGTGAAGCCTGTCTCTTTAAGATAAATACTATTTCATGACTGGGCTTGGTGCAGGCAGACAGAGGTTATGATATATTTGCAGTGATTTCTACCAAGAGATGGTCAGTCTACAAGTAGAAAAAGCCTGCAGCATTTTGTCTCAATGACCCATGTGTTGGTCATGAGCAGTCCTCTTCATCACAAGTGCTTTTTACAGCAACTCCAAAGAGAATACTAGGATTTTAGGACTAGTAGCTGTGAGGATCTATACAGACACATAATGTGGAGAGAATGGTGCCTTCATTAGACCTGGTAAGCAGAAATACTATGAATAAAGCCCTGTCAGTCCCTTGCAGGCTGTTTCTGTCTTACAACAGTGTTGTTCTCTTGTGTGCCCATCAGCAGTAGGGATGTAACGATAACCGGTTTTAATGATAACCATTATAATTCCTCACGATAACCGTACCGCTTCAATTTTTCATTATCATTAAAACCGTGGTACCGTGATTACTGTGGTACCGTGATTACAGTGCTTTGAAAAACATGGTAAATACTGTCCATCATCAACCAAAAGTTGGCAACAGTCTCCCAGATGCAAACGTGCAGCCTTGGAGAAATTATTTCAGTGAGTGTCTCAATCCTTTTTGGGTCTGAGTTTTCAATATAAAATGTTGTAAAATATATATATCAGTGAGTCTCTCAGTACTTTTTGAACATTTTCAGCACATTTTAACAAACCGTGATAATACGATAATTTTGGTCACGATAATCGCGATGTGAAATTTTCATACCATTACATCTCTAATCAGCAGTCAGTGTACCCGCCTGGGTGACGGCAGAGATGGGGGACTTGGACTTACTTAAGTCACACACACACACACACACACACACACACACACACACACACACACACACACACACACACACACACACACACACACAGTGACTTGAGACTTGACTTGAGACTCGTCCTCAAAAGACTTGAGACTCGACTTGGACTCGTGAACAATCTTTATTTTATTTTTTTACACACACATTAACATTAAGGAAATTATGTCTGACAAGCTGAATGTAATTTTCTGTTGCACTCTGTTATTGAAAGATAGGTTACGATTATTATTGCATGCCAAATGTAAATGTTAGAAATATTTTCCTGTTACCACGAGTAACATCATTAATCTAATATATAGATTTTTGCCACCCTCTCTATATTAGTATCAGTTATTACCTTTAAAGGAAAGCTTTCATTGTCTTTTCATATTGCATTGCAATAGCCTGTTTAAAGTGATTATATACCAACTAATCAATGCTGATACTATATGCAAATAGATAAGGAGCGATGATACAGTACATGCTTTGAATTCCTTAATTATAGCTATGCAGTGTTCTAAGCAGACTGGATGGCAGCAGATGATCGGACGATCATTACAACCATAAGAGACTCGAGACTTGACCTCCTGATTGATTGATTGATTGAGACATGACTGTTAGACTTGCCCCTCAAAGACTTGAGTCATGACTTGGACTCTAGCTCAAAGACTTGAGACATGACATAGACTTGCCTCTCAAAGACTTGAGACATGACTTGAACTCTAGCTCAAAGACCTGAGACATGACTTGAACTCTAGCTCAAAGACTTGAGACATGACTTGGACTCTAGCTCAAAGACTTGAGACATGACATAGACTTGCCCCTCAAAGACTTGAGACATGACTTGAACTCTAGCTCAAAGACCTGAGACATGACTTGAACTCTAGCTCAAAGACTTGAGACATGACTTGGACTCTAGCTCAAAGACTTGAGACATGACATAGACTTGCCCCTCAAAGACTTGAGACATGACTTGAACTCTAGCTCAAAGACCTGAGACATGACTTGAACTCTAGCTCAAAGACCTGAGACATGACTTGGCCTCTAGCTGAAAGACTTGAGACATGACTTGGACTCTAGCGCAAAGATTTGAGACATGACTTGGACTCGCAAGAAATGACTTGTGACGGGGATGAGCAGCAGTATATTATCCTCCAGCTACAATACCAGCCGCTGCATGCTGCACTGCATATCAAACAGAAGCCAAAATGTGTGCTTCACAGCTACAGTATGCGAGAAGAGAATAGGATATGCGCAATGTCTGTGATCTAAAAGATGTTGAAAATGAATTTCATTTAACATTACATTTTATTGTACACTATGACGATTTGAGCATTCCCTTGTTTGATGAAATGCAAAAGCAAAAAAAGCTACTCAGGCTAACTGTAGATGGCAGCCAGAAGTTGCAGTGGTTATTGAAGGCTGAAGACTGCCAATTTTATTTCTAAGGCCTGGAAGAGAAGGGAGGCAATCTCAGCTTTATGTGAGGGCATCAGGGCCACAAACACCCATTTGATGAGATTTTGTCTCTCTGACTCAAATCTGAGAATATTTTTACTGCCAAATATCTGTCCAGAATCCTATGACTGTATTGTAGGTAGAGAGATAACAGAGAAACTATGATCAAAACAGCCATTAGTCTACATTCTCTGTGTTCACTTCTTATAAATGAAATAATGCTGAAGTTTAACAATTCACCAATTTGCTGGAGACCTCCTGGAACCCCTTCAAGGACCCCACGTTTTGTATGCAGTGCAGCATGCACTGCATACAAAACACTTGACCAAAACGTGTGCATCTCATCTAATCTGTGTGCAAAACTACTAACTGCTGAAAAGCTTGTAACTACGAAGAAATATGAGCTATAACGACATCAAATTAGCAATGCATTAGCTTGATGCTACGCTAGCACCGGCCGTCCAGTGGATCTGTCGCCCCGGGATGACAGATCCCCTGTACGGGGGAGCTTGAGGTTTGCTCACCTTCTTGATGTTGGTGTACGTGTAGAAATACAGCTCCCGGCCGATGTTGAAGCACACCCTCTCGGACTCCTCGCTCGGGTCTTCGGGCTGCAGTTTGACCATGGAGACCCGGACTGGAGGCAGGAAGCCCGCTGGAGAGGAATTGGCTGCGGCATTGGAGGAGGAGGCGGCGGCTGCCCCGGCGGGCCCGGGCCCAGCCTGCAGCCCCAGCCCGACCCCTCCAGCCCCGGGTCCGGGGAGCGGACCCGGGCCGGCCCCTGGGCCCTGCAGCGTGCCTCCAGCAGACGCCCCCCGCGACAGCCCTGTCCCGCCCTGCCGCTGCTGCGAGTCGGAGAGGGTGAGCAGCTTGTAGAAGCCCTCTCTGGTCCGGAACTGGCATTTAATCTCATTGATATCCTTCAGAGCGCCGCCATCTCCGGCCATCTTTAGTACAAACAAGCCGCACAGGAAACCGAGATTTTGACCTGGAAATAATACGCTGTCGCGATAAAATAAATAAATAACAAAAAACTACAATGGGAATGGGAGCGACGAGCAGCAGCAGCCTAGGCCGAGCTGGGTCCAGTGCATTTTACAGCAGCAGCACCGGACAGGCTCAGCAGACCGCTGCTGCACGGGAGAGACCCAGAGAGAGTGGCTCCTCCTGAGCCTGGCGTGAGCTTCATCACTGGGTCTCATCTCGCTCTCAGCCTCCGCTTCATTCAGTTTGCGTAAATACCTAGGGGAGACTGGGGACGGTTGCAACAGTTTTTGCATTTCTCTCAAAAACTAGACTAGACAAATCACATTTGTATACAAACTTACACCTGTCTATAAATTACAATTTAAAGATTTAATGACATATCGGACGTTCACAATATTGAATGGATGCAGGCGATTTAGACCCTTTTGGGGGGCTTGAGCCCCCCCCCCCATTTCACCTGAGGGGGACGGTTGCAACAGGTCTTGTGGTGTCCACACAGGCTTAATTTCACATGAGGGATCACCTTGCTTCCCAGTATTGCACGCTAGATAGGCAGGCTTCAATATTTGTTCCTTGCTACAGCTGGACGTTTCCCTAACCTTGACGCGTGATTGCTAACCCCACATAGGATAAGCAATAACCACGCCCTGTGGCGCCGGGATTGGCCAGGAGCAACACTGGAGGGCACGCAGCCCAGCGATTTCATGAACCAACTGAATAGCTCTTGAGAATGGACAGCGATTTCGAGAGCGGACATTGAAATGAATTAAGGTCACCTACCTTCCTTAGCATAGTAGGCTAATAACAATAAGCATAATAATTGTAATCTACACAATGTACACAATCTACAAAAACATGCAATAATATAAACGGTGTTGTGTTCACGTTCATAGCTCATATAATATAATGTATCATATCGTTAATTTCAAGCTCAATTCTTACCCAGAGAAAAGGTACAGCACTGAAAATGTAACAAGCAATAGTTTTTTAAACATCTTTATTTTAAAAGATGAAAAAACCCAGGTGCTTTAGTCCCAAGCTTCAATGCTCCTGGCCAATCCCGGCGCCACAGGGCGTGGTTATTGCTTATCCTATGTGGGGTTAGAAATCACGCAACCTTGACCCATATCCAGTAGCGGCCGACCACTAGAGGGCGCCAGGGCGCCGCCCCACCTACTGTATCCACATCATTGACAGTAAATATCCACATATAGAAGAGGGAAATAAAACGTTATACCAGTATATATTTTTTTATGAGGGAGGTGAATATTAGATAGTGAGTATATAATCTGCAATAAATATGTAGATTCATAATTATCTACATGTGTACTGTTTTTGGGTCAATATTTTCTTGCACCGAATTGACTCCTATAACTACACGCCTTAAACCCCGTAGTTACCCTGTAAGTACAGTGTGGTACCCCGTAATTAGCCTATAAGTACAAACATTGGTCCCCTGCTTCATAATACAGCCCGCGACCCCGTAGTTAGACTATAAGTACAGATCTTGTTACCCTCTAGTTAAAGTATTTTTTCACTCCTTAAACCCCGTAGTTAGACTATAACTACACTCCTTAAACCCTGTTGTTATACTATAACTACACTCCTTAAACCCCGTTGTTATACTATAACAACACTCCTTAAACCCCGTTGTTATACTATAACTACACTCCTTAAACCCCGTAGTTATACTATAACTACACTCCTTAAACCCCGTAGTTACCCTGTAAGTACAGTGTGGTACCCCGTAATTAGCCTATAAGTACAAAATTGGTCCCCTGCTTCATAATACAGCCCGCGACCCCATAGTTAGACTATAAGTACAGATCTTGTTACCCTCTAGTTAAAGTATTTTTTCACTCCTTAAACCCCGTAGTTAGACTATAACTACACTCCTTAAACCCCTTAGTTATACTATAACTACACTCCTTAAACCTCGTAGTTATACCATAACTACACTCCTTAAACCCCGTAGTTATACTATAACTACACTCCTTAAACTCCGTAGTTATACTATAACTACACTCCAGGTACCCGTAGTTATACTATAAGTACAGATCTTGTTACCCTCTACTTAAAGTATTAATTCACTCCTTATACCCCGTAGTTATACTATAACTACACTCCTGGTACCCTGTTTGTACAAAATCCCCCCACCAGCTCAGCCTCACCTAATCAGCCACACCTGGGGCCCTGATTGGGCCGCACCTGGGCTCAATAAAGGACGGCTGATTGGGTGAGGCTCAGTAGGCTCCAGACAGCAGTGGAGGAGGCTGCGTTGTCCTTCCCTTGATGTTCACCAATGTGCAGATGCATCATTGCCAGTAAGTCTTGTTATAGTTAGTTATTTCCTTTTGTATATTTGAATTAGATGTATTATTACTTTACAGTTGAATGTTTTCCCTTGTTTGTTTGAAACCTTTGTTAATACCTTTTTGTGTTTAGGTAAAATCATCTGTATCATCTGTTTACATCAATCTACACCTGTCGGATATTCCATCACACACCAAGGAATCTGTCTAAATAAAACCCTTGGCATATGTTCCTCTGGTCCTCCTCATTCTTACCGATGCCCCACTTGCTGAGGCTATACCTTTAACCAACACCTCAAGCAGTTTCTACATGGTCCTTCGAGCCGGATAGGCCTCAGCAAGTGGGAATGGACCAGAGGAACCAGCAACCAACAGAGGGACCAAGGTGGGCACCTGGATACCATCAACAATATGGATATTATCCAGCCTTCTACTCTACTTCAGTAGCACAAACCTTCCAACCCCATCCCCCAACACAGTGTAATTGCCATGTGGTCGGGCATACACCTGGGAGACAGCCTAGCCAACCTGCACCATATCAACTTAGTGAGCACCATAGACACCTGTTGATGCAGGTTAGCAGGAGGCTTGACACGATAGAGCAGAGTGTGTACCGAAGAGGAGCGGCCCATGCACCTCCTCTGCCTCGGGTGCTCCCTGCACCTCCTCCGCTTCAGGTGTTCCAGGTGCCTCCTCCGCCTCAGGTGCTCCCTGCGCCTCCTCCTCCGCCTCAGGTGCTCCCTGCGCCTCCTCCTCCGCCTCAGGTGTTCCCTGCACCTCCTCCGCCTCAGGTGTTCCAGGCGCCTCCTCCTCAGCCTCAGGTGCTCCCTGCACCTCCTCAAACTCAGGTGTTCCCTGCACCTCCTCCTCAGCCTCAGGTGCTCCCTGCACCTCCTCCGCCTCAGGTGTTCCAGGCACCTCCTCCTCGGCCTCAGGTGCTCCCTGCGCCACCTCCTCCGCCTCAGCTGTTCCAGGCGCCTCCTCAGCCTCAGGTGCTCCCTGCACCTCCTCGGCCTCAGGTGCTCCCTGCGCCACCTCCTCCGCCTCAGCTGTTCCAGGCGCCTCCTCAGCCTCAGGTGCTCCCTGCACCTCCTCCTCCGCCTCAGCTGTTCCAGGCGCCTCCTCAGCCTCAGGTGCTCCCTGCACCTCCTCCTCAGCCTCAGGTGTTCCAGGCGCCTCCTCGGCCTCAGGTGCTCCCTGCACCTCCTCCGCCTCAGGTGTTCCAGGCGCCTCCTCCTCAGCTTCAGGTGCTCCCTGCACCTCCTCAGCCTCAGGTGCTCCCTGCACCTCCTCCGCCTCAGGTGTTCCAGGCGCCTCCTCAGCCTCAGGTGCTCCCTGCACCTCCTCCGCCTCAGGTGTTCCAGGCACTGCCTCCTCTGCCTCAGCATCTCCCTGCACCTCCTCAGCATCGGGTGTTCCAGGCGCCTCCTCCTCGGACTCAGGTGCTCCCTGCGCCGCCTCAGGTTCCGGTGCCCCCCGCACCGCCAGTCCCGGTGGCCCCCCTGGCTCCAGTCCCAGTGCCCCCCGCACTGCCAGTTCCGGTGCCCCCCGCACCGCCAGTCCCGGTGGCCCCCCAGGCTCCAGTCCCAGTGCCCCCCGCACTGCCAGTTCCGGTGCCCCCCGCACCGCCAGTCCCAGTGGGCCCCCTGGCTCCAGTCCCAGTGCTCCCCGCACTGCCAGTTCCGGTGCCCCCCGCACCGCCAGTCCCAGTGGGCCCCCTGGCTCCAGTCCCAGTGCCCCCCGCACTGCCAGTTCCGGTGCCCCCCGCACTGCCAGTCCTGGTGGGCCCCCTGGCTCCAGTCCCAGTGCCCCCCGCACTGCTAGTTCCGGTGCCCCCCGCACCACCAGTCCCAGTGCCCCCCGCACTGCTAGTTCCGGTGCCCCCCGCACCACCAGTCCCAGTGCCCCCCGCACTGCTAGTTCCGGTGCCCCCCGCACCACCAGTCCCAGTGCCCCCCGCACTGCTAGTTCCGGTGCCCCCCGCACCACCAGTCCCAGTGCCCCCCGCACTGCTAGTTCCAGTGCCCCCGCACCACCAGTCCCGGTGCCCCCCGCACCGTCAGTTCCGGTGCCCCCCGCACCGCCAGTCCTGGTGCCCCTTGCACCGCCAGCCCTGGTGGCCCCCCTGGCACCAGTCCCGGTGCCCCCTGCACCGGTGGCCCCCCCGGCTCTAGCCCCAGTGCCCCCTAGACCTCCTGCTCGGGTGGCCCCCGCACCTCCATCCGCTCCCTTGGCACCCATCCCTCGGCGCCGACCTACCGTGGCACCATTCCACCACCAGCATCCAGGTCGGCCTCCGGAAGGGTGCTGCTACCTGTGTCATCAGCGTCTGGGCCATCGTCCAGGGTTGCTCCACCCTACTGGCCTGCCCCCTGGACGCCCTCCGGACCCGTGGTGCCCTTCAGCCATCCTGCCTGACCAGCCTGTGAACCCAAAACTTGTTTTTCATGGGGCGGCGGGACGCCCATCTCCCTTGGGTGATGTATGGCAGCCTTTCCTCCTACAGCTAACCCTGGATTTTCTGGACCCTGACCTGAGTTTATTTATCAAATATAATGCTATATTTGAGGGGCGGCTGTACAAAATCCCCCCACCAGCTCAGCCTCACCTAATCAGCCACACCTGGGGCCCTGATTGGGCCGCACCTGGGCTCAATAAAGGACGGCTGATTGGGTGAGGCTCAGTAGGCTCCAGACAGCAGTGGAGGAGGCTGCGTTGTCCTTCCCTTGATGTTCACCAATGTGCAGATGCATCATTGCCAGTAAGTCTTGTTATAGTTAGTTATTTCCTTTTGTATATTTGAATTAGATGTATTATTACTTTACAGTTGAATGTTTTCCCTTGTTTGTTTGAAACCTTTGTTAATACCTTTTTGTGTTTAGGTAAAATCATCTGTATCATCTGTTTACATCAATCTACACCTGTCGGATATTCCATCACACACCAAGGAATCTGTCTAAATAAAACCCTTGGCATATGTTCCTCTGGTCCTCCTCATTCTTACCGATGCCCCACTTGCTGAGGCTATACCTTTAACCAACACCTCAAGCAGTTTCTACACTGTTGTTATACTATAACTACATGCTTATTTGCGGGCTGTATTCTAAAGCGTTACCAGAAAATTCTGTGAAGTCACTCAAAATGACACCGTTTGAGAGACAGACTTTACAGGAGAAGCATCGAGTGAAAGAGCTTGGACCAGATCACCCTGAGCTCGCCATTAAACAACAGGCTACAGACAGAGGAAGAAAATACACTGGGGTCTTTTTCAAACGTTTCTAGTAGCTAGTAACGTCCGTTACTACTTGCTTGATTTAGGGCTGGAGTGGACGATAATTCAATAGCCTATTATTGTTGTCTTTCAGTGGAATCATCGTGATGATATGAAGTTATTTTAATAGTGACATTTTTGCTGTCTAAATTGATGATGACAAGCAAATGTTACTTAAAAACTGATCAAATGAGGTATGGCAGGAATATTATTTGAAAATATAAGGTTTGTTTGACATCACCATTCAGTTCAATGAGATGAACACTGATTTTGCATACGTGAAACATATGATATTGATATTGAGAAGAATCCTTATGATTATATTGATTTCAACCCCATCGTCCAGGCCTATATATAGCCCTTCCTGGACAAAAATGCACGAGCCGCTACTGCCCATATCCAAACCCTAACCCCAACCACCAGGGGGCCACTGACCATTGCCTAACCTAACTACCCTGCACATTGAAAACGAGAAAGGGCTACCCCAGGGCGTGAAGTGACAAGGGTTCATGACCGTTAGGCAATATAATGACGAGTTGGGATCTCTAAGAATTCACCTGCTAACAGTGAACCAGCTTGACTGTCACATTTTCCACCAGGCACATTTTGTTGACCAACATTACTCCACACTGTCAAATTCACCCGTCTTTCTTAATGTGTCATCTGATTGGCCTCGTCAGGTGTGACATCACGGGACATCAGTTCAGGGAAGAGAGCTGGCAGCCAATACTGCGGTTCTCCGGCGGCTTGTGCATCTAGCCAAGCCAATCCCTCTTTAAGCAGGTGATCCAGGATGTGACAAGCCCGCTCTTTCTCCCATGCTAGACTCTCCTTGATCTCCCTCACTGTAACATAGCCCTTCTTCTCGGCCAGCTGCAGGACTCTAGTGTGGTCCATGTTGAGCTCTGCTGGGACTGACTGCACCAAGTACGTGCCTCCAACATGGATCATCCCAAAACCATTCCCCATGACTTTCAGTTTCTTTATGGCTCTCACCAAGTCATCTTGGCTGACATCCTGAGCGTATTTCCCTCTTCCCTTCAATACCTTCTGATGGAGCTCATCCAAAGTCATAAGCCCTCCATTTATGTGTTTCAGGGCTAGACACACTTCAATAATCTGTACACCAAGCAAGTAATAGAAGTCACCAACACCAAGCATCTCTGACCAAAACCCTTTGCTAGAAGCTAGTGGATCCACTCCGAAGCTGGCACACATTTCCTGAAACTGAGTCCGGAACTGTGAGTTCTTGCGTATTTCTTGTTTGTGTTTGCTGGCAAATTCCTCCAGGTTTGACTTGAAGATCTCCAGTTGCTTAGACATCTGGAGAATTTGATCCTGGGCTAGAACAGTTCCTCTTTCCTTGTACTTGGCCTCTGCAAGCTTCTTTTTGGCAATAGCTCCCGCACCCACACCTCTCCGATGCATCTTTTTGGTGTCCGGTCAAAACTGTGTGGAATAGTGTTTGCAGAATATATCAGGTATCGTAGGTTACATTAATGCACGGGTTTATTTGATGATGTCACTATTGACATGTACATGTACAAATCACTATTTGCTCGAGTGACATTGATGACATCACACACTGATGACATCAGAATTGCTCGAGTGACATCAGTGAAGACATAATCAGTGATGATTACCATGCTTGGCATTCACCTGGGTGTGATTTTTAAGAAAACAAGACATGACATCATCACCGATGACATCACAATTGCAGTGACAACTGATGACATCACTGATGATATTGATATTATCAGTGATGACATCGCAATTGCTCGAGTGTGAACATAGAAATACGCCCCCCCCCACATTATGAAATCAGTGATTTATGATATCATCGGTGATATATGACATTGACATCACTATAGTAGCAATCTGCTATAGTACTAGTGACCTGGCCACCAAGTCGAGCCGCCTAGAACTGTGTGAAATCATCTGTGATTTACTCTATGACATGATCAGTGACCTGGCCACTTTCTTTCTGTTGTGGGGACATACATACAGACCCTCTTATAGACCCCTCGACCCCTAGTGGCCATGCCGTAAAAAGACTAAAATTATCTCGTTCCAGCTTCTTAAAATGTGATTGTTTTCTGGGTTCTCTTTGGGTTCTGGACTGTGTTCTTCAGGACAAAAGAAGACATTTGAAGATGCCATCTTTGGCTTTGGGGTGGAAGTGATCAACATTTTTTCAACATTTTTCACCAAACGACTAATAATTTTCACAAGCGCTTAACCTGTCGATTATTTTCTTGACTAATCAGTCAAAAATAATCGACAGATTAACTGCTAATGAAAAGAATGGATAGTTGCAGCCCTACCATACATACAAACAGTACACCATAGACTTTAGAAACACAGTTAATATCATTGCTTGCAAAAACCAACCACATCTTACACCACCCCAATCACATCAAACACTGTTCAATCAACTTTTTTATCAGTTACATTTGTAACTGCTTTATCCAGTGTCCCCCCTGAGATCAATACAGTTGGTCTTCTCTTATCTTAAGGGGTATTTATTACAGTGTAACAGCAGTGAGAGAGAGGTGTGGCTTTGATCCAACACACTGAGTGATGACACACAAACCCAGCACACAAAACAGCATGAGCAGCAACAGTGCCCATTGTAAAATAGTCTTTTTATATGGGAGTAAATGGCATGAGTGGCCTGTATAGACAGCCATGGGTTTCAGTCTTTGTCGGCTGCTGCTGTTATGGTGAGAGAAAACAGGTGTTCTTTCTCTCAGTTAATTTAGGTTTCCTCAACCAACCACAGCTAATATATATATGGATAACGGAGATTGTCTGGATCTCATCAACCAAGTATGCCAGACAGACAGAGGGTTTACAGTACATTTTCACAGGTTCCATCATTTCCACACTTCCCATTCATTTGCTATGAAAGTGGCCGTGCAATGCATTCTGGGAGTGGAGCGGGAAGTTTCCAAAGACCGTTTCACATCGGCCACTCCACATTTGCATAAAGTTGAGGTCTACTCTACTTTATGCAAATCTGAGGCGTCCAATGTGACGAGTCCTGTCAAAACTCCTGAACCTCAAACAATTCTTTTTAGTAGCTTGAAGATCTAAAATGAATCAAACGGACAATTTCTCACCTTAAATATTTTTGTAAACAAGATTTCAGTTGTACAAGTACAGAAGCCAGTTACTGCCATCAGTCTGTTAACAAAAGTCTGGCACATCTATTTTATGATACACTATTTTTCTAAATATGAGATAGTAAGCCATAATTATGACATAGTATCTCATAAAATATTGAGAAAGAAATCTCAGTACAGGTGATGATGAAAAAATGTATATGGCAGATTTTTTTGACAGGTGGCGGAAATGGCCTTAAGAGAGCTGACTTTTAACAAGCTGCCATGTTTATTCCACTTTAAAAACTGGAGACAGAAACCAAGGACCGCCCACTGAGCAGAGCGGTGCATTCGACCATCAGGTGCAGCCTTCAGTCCATGGCAGATGAAAGTAACAAGGCTACAAACCATCCATTACATTTTAATACACAGTTACTGTTGGTCCAAAGTTTGAAATAAACCCAGGAAGACATCACACTGGCTTTTAATATTCGTGAGGAAATTGTTTTCGTCTCACCTGTCAATCATCTGCCTGGACTCCGCCTACTTTATTTCAGCAGCAATCCCCCCCTTCCAATGATGCCCTGATGAAAACATACCAGTCTATGAGAGTATACCACTTCCCTATAACATATTACCCCCCCCCCCCCCCCCACCACACACACACACACACACACACACACACACATTAGGAAATAAAATAAGTTTGCCAATGACACATCCATGCATGTCAATGATTACGGATGACAGCGGACCCAAATGTTGACAGGGAAAGTGTCCGTTCCCTCCCTTGAAGTCCACAAGTCTTTGATAGCGGTGGAGTCATACAGTATAGAAGAGGCAGTGGTGTTGGGTTTCCCATGATCCTCTCAGCCCGGGGTCAGAGGTCAGGGCAAGAGGACATAGTTCTCAGCAATTTCCAGGATGTACAGGTTGCACATCCCCGACTGGTCCTCAGTCTGCCGCGTCTCCAAGACGACCATCCTGCGGTGAGGGAGGGGGGACAGAGCGTCAGTGTAGAGGAGAAGTTAAGAACATGTCGTTCAATTACGGTACTAGTTTAACTATAATTTGCAGTACCGGTAGTTCATTCAAACGTCAGTAACTTTTTCAGTCGTCAACTACTTTGGGTCATGTAGTTTAGGTTAGGTAGCTAATTACAGATGACATAATCATAGTATTCTTATGATGTTTTTGCCATACAATATGGCACAATGTCACACCCCTAGCTACAGTTGTCATTTAATAACAATCACCAGCTATTTGATTAAAATTTTGTGTTTTCCTGATTCCACCCCAACAATTGCTCCCTATCCTCTGCTTAAAACAGCCTGCCTAAGTGAGAATTAGTCTGCCCTAGTCCCTAAATCAAACACACCTACACTTTACTCAGTGTCAGTTCAGTTGGACCTCCGTGTAACAATATGAGATTGCAGACTCCAGACAGATTGTGACAATTTCTGCTGACATAGTTTGGATGTAGTTGAACTACTTTATGAAAGTAATTTTAGTTTGACAAGCTATTTTTTTGAAAGTATTAGCTTTAGCTAGTTTCCACTGTGATGTAGCTAGTAGTTTGGTAAACTACAGTTTTAAAGTAGTTTCCCCAACACGGAAGAGCGTGAAGAGGAGAGTGAACACAAGACTGAAACTACCCAAGTCAAGTCCCAAGTCAAGTCCATTTCATTAATGTCAAGTCTAAATGTAGAACAAGTCAGAACAAATCCAGAGTCCAGTATCAATTTAATATCTTAAAGAAAATGATAGATCTAGGACTTTTCCAATGCAATATGGTTTTACAGTAATTAAATAGGATATAATTGCTGTGCTGATCAGGCCTGGTAGGGAAAGTCCAGTTGTGCTGTACCTGTCTGAGCCCACCAGCCTGTAGATCTTCTTGGGGTCAGTGATTTCCTCCAGAATCTGAGTGAAACCTTCTCCTCTCCTCTGCCAGCCATGACGCCACACCGCCAGCAATGTGTCCTCAAAATACACTACACAGACAGGCCATACAGACAGACAGGCAGACAGACACACACACGCACGCAGGGAGACAGACAGACAGACAGACAGACAGACACACACACAGACACATAGACAGATGGACACACAGAGAGACAGACACACAGACACACAGACAGACAGACAGACAGACAGATAGAGATAGATAGATAGATAGATAGATAGATAGATAGATAGATAGATAGATAGATAGATAGATAGATAGATAGATAGATAGGGCTGTGTCAATATTGTGCTCCCAACATCCACAGTAGCTTCTGTCACTAGTTTCACAATACATCCTTTTTGTTTTTAGACCGTTTTCACAGAATTGTGTTGCTAGGGAACAGTTTGTAATCCTATCTTATGTCCTGTCAGTTATTGTATTAGCAAACACTGCGACAAGAAGTAAGCTGGGGGCAATTTAGAATGTTTATGTTGTTAAGTTGAAACCATTTATAAGTTTCATTTATTTTTGTTGAAATCTACCAAACTGCAAACAAAATGTTCTCAAATATATGATTTGGCAACTGCTAAGCATCTTGGAACAAGCAGGAATACAATTTGGCTCAGTCTTTCTCTGCAGACTGAAACAAAATTGCCCTCCACGGACAGATTTGAACAGGGGGAATACATTATTTATTTATTATTATTATTAGTTATCAATTGTACTTTGCCAATTCCCAGGTCCCATGATTCTCTGCCCCGTTTCTCACCTATCGCCTCCACATCAAAGTTGAAGCTGGTCTCATGCGGCAGAGTCCTGTTGCTCTTCAGATCCCCCTCCAGGCCCACGATGTGAACTGACTCTGTGGAGGAGAGAGGAGAGCTGCATCAGTGCTGGCCTGGGATCAGACCGAAAACTGATGATCACTGATTTACAGAACATACAGTAGGCTATGGCATTTAGTGGCCTAATCCTTAAATTCACAATGAAATGAGAAATGACTATATCACCTGGTTACCTAACTCTGCAAATCATACACCTGTTTAACAATAAATAAAAAGTATTTTTTTTCTTGTAATGTATGTTTACATCAAAATTCCATACATTTCCTGGAAAGCAGCATACCTTTTGTAGGTACTTCATGAGGTACGGGGTACTTAAAAATTCCAACGAGTAAAAACATAATAAACACATTGAAAACCATAATAGCTTTTCTGGGTTCATGTGATGAGAATTCATGCGATGAGAATTTAGGTCTAGTGAAAATGGGTCAGAGTTTGAGGTTCATTTGACCCAGTCTGGGTTCTGGGCTGAAAACCCTCAAGCTGCATGAGACACATTTTCACGACCAGGGCAGGAAACACCATGGTCACTCATTCACCGGCCAACTAGATTGTATCAGAGGTGTGACTAAGTCAGCTTTGCTTGAGTTCCGAGTCAGTCTCAAGTCTTGAAGCACACGTATCAAGTCAAGTCTCAGGTCTAAATGTAGAACAGCAAGTCAAGTCAGAACAAATCCAGCAGTATCAAGTCAGGTCTCAAGTCTTCTCTTCATGTATCAAGTCAAGTCTCAAGTCTTCTCTTCATGCATCAAGTCAAGTATCAAGTCTTCTCTTCATGCATCAAGTCAAGTCTCAAGTCTTCTCTTCATGTATCAATTCAAGTATCAAGTCTTCTCTTCATGTATCAAGTCAAGTCCCAAGTCTTCTCTTCATGCATCAAGTCAAGTCTCAAGTCTTCTCTTCATGTATCAAATCAGGTCTCAAGTCTTCTCTTCATGTATCAAGTCAAGTCTCAAGTCTTCTCTTCATGTATCAAGTCAGGTCTCAAGTCTTCTCTTCATGTATCAAATCAGGTCTCAAGTCTTCTCTTCATGTATCAAGTCAAGTCTCAAGTCTTCTCTTCATGTATCAAGTCAGGTCTCAAGTCTTCTCTTCATGTATCAAGTCAAGTCTCAAGTCTTCTCTTCATGTATCAAGTCAGGTCTCAAGTCTTCTCTTCATGTATCAAATCAGGTCTCAAGTCTTCTCTTCATGTATCAAGTCAAGTCTCAAGTCTTCTCTTCATGTATCAAGTCAAGTCTCAAGCAATTAAAACTGGGACTGGACTGGAGCCCACGTCATGTGACTCGAGAGCAAGAATGTACCGGCACTTGGTTGATGGCCAGTCTAAATTTCTCAACCTGTTCACGATGCGAAACACAACATCAACCAACACACAAGATGTGATGGAGGAGAGCCAGTACACAAAACAGGAGAGAGGAGGATATTCTACTGAAAACCGACATGTTAAAATAAAATCTGTTTACACTACTTACTTCCTATAAGGACCAGCAGTGAGCTGCTGTCCAGCTGGTTTACTTGCACTGTCTCTGGGCTGCGTCTCTCTGTAGACACACACACACACACACACACACACACACACACACACACACACACACACACACACAAACACACACACACACACACACACACACACACACACACACACACACACACACACACCACCACCAACAGTTGGGGTAAAATGTATCATTTTATCTGAGTAGATGTGTATCATGTGGTGTATTAAAACATGTGGTGTATTAAAACAAATTTAGCAGTAATATTTGAGATGATAATCTGACTTGCACCTACCAGGGCCGGTGTTGGTGAACCAGGAAGTGTTGGAGTTGAGGTTGATGTTGTGGACACTGATTGGCTGGTAGGGGGCTGATGTCCGCGACACACCGATGCAGACCAGGGGGTACTCCTGCTGTGGCATCACCAGCATCTCAAACACCCGCAGGGGGCTGGGCAGGGGGAAGTCGAAATGCTACAGGAGGAACACAGAGAGACAACTGAAGGTTTAATTCACCTCAGAACGCCATGCAGCCATTTTGGAATTGTATTTGCCAACAGAAATGACTGCCGTTTCTTGGTGGAAAAGACGAATCAATACAGAATAACAGGAAAATAAACAACAATACAATCTTTAACTTAAAGGACCAATATGTAATATACGCAGCGCAACCCTCTCCCTGTGCCCTCCTCCCCAGACTTAGGGGCCCTTTACACGAGGACAGTTTCTGGAAGAAATTACACAATAGCGTTTCCTTCACACCTTTTCCTTCACACCTTCTCCCTGTTTACATGAGCGCTGTTGTATTTTTAAAATGCCGTAATGTACATGCCAGGTCGCTAGGTGGCAGTGTGATCACCTTATTCTTTGCCCATACAAGGACGCTTCTGCATGACGTAATTTCGTAATCGTCTTTCCGGTTTTAAACAAGGAAGTAGAGTACGCCTTACCCAGTCATTTAGACTTGCCAAAAAGCTTTTTTCAAGCAAAAAAAAAACCCAAACTGTTTTAAAGTTTTAATATTTGTCGGGTGAGAATGTAACATATACTGTATGTGACCAGTTTATCAGAATAACGCCTATTGGAAATCTTTAACGAGCAGCGAGGACCGGGAGCACTGAGTGTGCTATCTGTCAAACCCTACTGTAGGCTACTGGCAGTGAGAAAACACTGTCGACGTGCTTTTGTAACTAACATTAAATGCTGACCGGGTACAGCCATCGGCTCCTCGCAGCAGTAACGTTATGAACATGTAACTGAAGTTGGCCGCAGTGTAGCTTAATTCTGAATGTTGCCAAACTTCATTCATACTGACGTTTTCTTTTGAAAATGGTTGCCAACTCGCGCACGGCTATGGCGTAATCGCGTGTGTCGCGTGTGCAGGCACGTCAGAGTTTCTGAAATGTGCCGTCTCAAAGCGATTACATGGAGCCCTCAGCGGGAAGCGTCTCAAAGAATTCCACTCTGGAAGGTGGTTTCAAAATGTGTCGTTTCCTAAGCCCAAATTCACTGTCGCCGTCTAAAAGGGAGGCACTAACGATACAATAATTCCCCGTCACCATAGGAAACCGTCCTCGTGTAAAGTGCCCCTTAGAGTTCACGCGTGTTGCCAGGTGTAAACGGAATGAAAACACACAGTTTGCATTTCCATAGATTGACTAGCTAATTGGGTAGATAATGGTGACATGGAAGACAAGCCTCTGACTGCTGTGCTTCCACTAACCTATACCAGTGTCACGCTGCTAATTAAAAGGTTGAGTGTGCCCTCCTGAGGAAACCCTGGATAGTTTTCTGTTCCACGTACCTTGATGAGCATGAACTTGTGCATGGGTTCGTACCACTGCAACAGCACCACAGTGGACTCCAGAGCACAGCACAGGAAGACACAGCCTTGCTGCATGCTGTCCGCTGTAGGAGACACTAAACACAGAGGATATCTCTCTGAACCAGACACATGGAACACTGGCAAAAACAAAGCCAAGGTATATTCATCTTTAATTTCCCCAGATCTGGAATCCAAAATTATAGTTGTTTTCAAAGATGGAATGCTAACAATGCTAAGCCATTTAAAGAAAACTGGAGGACAAATGTAGAAACTTTTCCAGCACAGTGTATGTCGGGTGAAGAAAATCAGCCACCTAAAATTCAAATTGTTAAGGTACAGTATTGTACTCATTGCATTGCAGGGAATTAATCTATAAAATTCAATATCATGCTAAAGGAAAAAAGGCAAGCATACACTACCAGTCAAAAGTTTGGACCCACCTGATTGAATGTTTTACATTTTTCATTTTCTTAAAGCCATATTGATCTAAAGGCTTATGCTTAAATGCTTGAAATGTGTTTCTTAGACAAATATAAATAGTGACGTTGCCTATGTATGAATTTCTTTCCAAAGCCTTTTCCATTCCATCAAGGCAATGGAAGTCGCCTACTTTAAAGAACGTAAAATATAAGATGGTTTTGATTTAAGACTTTTTGGTCACTGCATATTCCCTTTTGATGTCTTATCTATTATTCTAAAATGTGAAAAATAGTAACAATAAAGAAAAATATGGTCTGCCAAAATGTTTGTCTCATAGTGTATAAACCTTCAAATGTATTGTGTCTCACCAACTGAGCAGGTCTTGCAGCCTTTGGTATCTGGTATTTTACATGACACTGTATATTTTCTGGAAAGAAAATGCAGACAAAATAGATCAAAGCTAATATTATTTTGTCCTGGAGAAGTTGTTGATGTGCAGAGATGATCCAGTTTTGAGACAAACTTTTCAAAGAGAGAGAGAGCAATAGGAAGTGAAAGAGAGAGAGGGAGTCCAGTGTTACCTAGGTAACAGTCTGTGCGTTGGCAGGGCGATCCTCTGGTCTTTTCGTGCCTGTTCATATAACTCCTTCAGTGAGTGGGAGTGAAGCTGGGATGATTTACCTGTATACACACACACAATTACACACACAGTTTCAAAGTTACTTTTCTGATAATACAATAATTACCTCGATCCATTACCATAAACTGTGCACCCTGCCATCATGCCTAGGCTGAACAGCAGAGACAGGAGTCCTCACCCGCCCACTGACTGAAACTTTTTTTAGCACATCATAGCTTGCACCTGTAATGAATCTAATCACCAGCCATGATAGCATGTGGCTGGCATTGTTTTCACCTTGTGAGTCTGTGTGTCGTTTATCTGTCTGTCTGTGGACTTTTAATTTACCTGATACAGACATGAGGACGTTGCTAATAGTGTAGACCCAGCTACACTTCCCTGGATACATCTGAGAGAGAGAGAGAGAGAGAGAGATCCATTGATCCATTATTGACCTGCCGGTGTCTCTCTGTCATCAGGAGCCACACATCTGGACATACATCTTCAAAATACTTGTCTGATTAAATGAACCCTAGTATAGGCTGTTGTGGAACATTGTGGACTATGGTGCATCATATGTCCATATTGTCGTATGTGTGTTCAACAGTGAGCTATTATCATTAGGTGGCTTGCCTGTGAAACACTTAAAGCAATATACTTAGTTTTAACATGGGAGTTATTCACTTGAATGCCATGAAAACCAGAATATAAACTACCCGCCAAGATCAGATGCAGTGTAAGCCACGTTGTGTAGACCCCGACAGCTGGGAATCGAACTCGAAACCCTCAGTCTAGCAAGGAGGCTAAACCAATCAAACACTCAATAACAAACAGACAAAAGTAAACACAGATGTTTGTTTGGTGTGCAATGGCTGTCTGTCCTTGTTTGGAGAGGTTTGGTCAGATTCCACATATTCAATCCTTGTTTGTCTGTGTTTAGCCCATGGCACACCAATCAAACATTCTCCAACAACTGATCAGTGTGCCATGGGTTTAAAACTAGCATCGGTCACTAGAGCGTCTCTTGAGGCACTGGCCACCGTTGCAGCAGCTGGACGAGTTTGTAGCGTTCAGATTTTTACTTCCCATTCATTTGAATGAAGCCAAGAAAATAGATTGAAAATCCTGCTCAGGTGAGTTTAAGCTGTTGGTCCAACGTTTAATTTAGAACATATTCTCGCCAAATAGCATTGTCATTGATAGGAGAGTAGTTCCTGTTTGGGAGAGCGGATCTACTTTTATTTTTAAATACTAATTTCAGGCTATTGTCATCATGGCCTAATCCAACTGAATGGGAAGTAAAAATCTGATTTTGGCGAGTAGATTATATTCTGGTTTTCATGGTGATCAAGTGTCAAATAACCCCCATGCTAAAACTAAGTGGAGGTCAGTTGTGTTCAGCAAGATAATCTTCACAAATGAGGACCACTTTTATGACTTTTGAGCATTTTCTGAAAATCGTGTACACGCATTTAAAGTCATAAAAGTTGTCCTCATTTGTGAAGTTTATCTTGCTGAACACAAACTTTGCTGTTTCATAAACTTTTGTTAACCACAGACCTTATTTCATGCTTTTAACTGAAATTCCCATACAAAAATCCCATTGCCTTTTCCCCCTATGAACCAGCAGTGCAGGGCAGTGCAGGGACTTCTGGGTAAGCCTACAAAAATATGTCATCCCTGCGGAACTGGAGGATCATCATAGACACATAAATTCTTCCATAATGTCAAACTACCAGTATTTAATTTGGTATGTATTGCAACTGCCAGAACCTGGGGAAGGTTTTTTGCCAAAACACCATTGCCAATAGCTTTAGACATCTGTTTCTCCTTGGACCCGCTGTTTAGTCCCAACCAAACCTTTGGAAAACTCCACACTACTGGAGCTCTCTATCAGTGAATCAGATGAAGGTCCTACCAGCTCCATGGTGGCTTCAGAGCTGTTGAGGTTGAGGGTGTAGATCCCCTCCTCCGCCCCCAGGATCAGATGATGGTCTGAGGGACAGACAGACAGACAGACAGACAGACAGACACACACACACACACACACACACACACACACACACACACACACACACACACACACACACACACACACACACACACACACACACACACAGACAGACAGACAGAAGAGAGACAGAGACAGACAGGAGAGAGACACACAAACAGACGGAGACAGACAGGTCGGTCAGTCAGACAGACAGACAGACAGACACAGACAGGTAATAGGGTAGTTTGATAAGACGACAAATAGCAGAGACATCATTGTGTTGTTTAATGCCCACCTTTGGTGGCTGGGTTTTCCCAGGTGGTGGAGCAGTTGACTTTGAGAGGACAGCCGTGGAAAACCTTTTTAAAGAAGACCTGGAGGGTGAAGAGCAGGGGGTGGGTGTCATATTTACAATATTACGATTTATCACATTACTTAGAGAAACATTAGAGAAATAACACTGCAACTATTATCAAAATAGTCACTCTTCTACATTCTTTAATTGTGTTAGCTTGTTGTAAATTAAATAATGTTGAAGTTTAACAATTGATGCCTGGTGGTCCCTGGAGCCCACGTTGAGAACGACTGATTTAGCTGATGCTTTTGTCCAAAGTGATTTATAATAAGTCCATTTTGTCAACAGAAGTCAAACTGACCACATGTTACAGTCTTCATCAGCTAAACCTTCAATAGGAAAAGGAACATTTGTAGATAAGTTGTATGTATGTACTGTCTGCATGCATGCATGCATGCATGTATGTATGCATGTATGTATGTATGTATCTATGTATGTATGTACATGTATGTATGTATGAAAACGAGAAGTGTTTAACAGTTTTGCCAGCTGCTGTGACAAATCTTTGACACTCAACATCTTGGAACTGAACTCCACCCAGATACAACAATTCCAAAGTCACTATATTTATATATTTGATATATTGAGATACTGTATACCGTTTCAAATCATCAAACAGTGCCCCTCTTCTCAGACACTGAGGGGTGGGCTCATACGTGTGTAAAGCAAGTGAAAAACTCACAGGAGGCTTCTTGGTGACGGGGCTGACACACTCCACAACGTCCTGGGGGTGAGAGCAAAGACCTGAGTGCAGCTCAAAATTAGGAGAATCAAAGAG
>NC_139642.1:37521121-37543621 GCF_964638095.1 Poromitra crassiceps
AGAGGTATGAATAGCAGACGGGTAATTCATTACTTCCTGAAGTCACACACATCGTGAACTTACCGTTGCTTCTGGAGAGTGCTTCTTCACTGGCCTTCGAGTGTAGATCTGTTCCACTGAGCCAATACAAGACAGAGATTGAACAAACACACTTTACATTTTAGTCACTTAGAAGTTCAACAGCAGAATAAACATATATTCACTCATCATCAACATAACATTTATACATGTATGGAGTGCAAGGGCAGAGAATATGGCTTAGATTTTCATGATTTTGAAACCTAATTTTATATACTTGGTGACATTTTTTATAATTTGGCTGGTTAATACATTTTTCTGTGGTGTGACAAACTCAAAACACATTTATTTTTGGTTTCCAGGGGCTTTAACATGTTAAAATGAGCTCATATTTCATAAAGAATTTAACAAATTTGCATAGTAGTTCGAACACTTTATTTCCTCAGTAAATATAGTCAGAGTATGTTTTCCTGTTTAATTCTGATGCATCACAAAATAGCTACTAATTTACAGAGAAATTAATACAAATATACATATTTCTATTAATCATATAAAATAGTCTGCATAAGAGAAAAACGTTTTTTTTTATACTTTTTTTTAATATAAAAGAACAAACAAAATAGAAATAGACCAAATATATCAACAAAACCCTCTATAAATTACCAGATATTTTGCTAAGAATTTAAAGATTATTAGGTTAAAAAAAAGTGTTTTGCATACAGGGAATATGCAATATGAGAAGTTTCTGTGTAGTGTAATATGTACCGGTAGGTGTGTTGATGAATTGTCACATATACTCTATAGATAATCTGTTAAACTGCTGTTAAACAGTTGAATTGTTGAATGTCAACTAATAAGCTGTTGAAATGTTACAAATACTCTGTGGACTCTCTGTAGGCGGACTGTCCAAATAAGTGTTACCCAAAATCCAACCAAAATCATCCTTTCCGGTGGTGTCTCGTCTTATAGCCTATGCATTAAAAAAAGAAAAGAAAAAGTCTCACAGCTGATGTCAGAGCTGGTCCGCTCTGCCTGGTTGTGTCTGTTGATGGACTGGATTCTCCTTAAAGACCCAGGGACTGCCACCTGTGGGACCAACCACAAAACACACTGTTAATGATACAATAACCTGTGACAAGGAGCCTGGGGTAGACAGACTGCCTGTGAGATGGGTAGACATAGTATTTCAGAGCTTCATTTCAAACATCAAGTCAATTGAATGTATTGAAAGGAAGCATTAAGATTAATAAGACTATAACAACGTGAAGACCTCCATCTGAATGTATTGAAATAAAGCAGTAAAGAGTAGAGTTAAGACCTCCATCTCCTCCTCCTCTGACACCAGGCCCTTCAGTTTCTCAGGATTTCGCAGCTTCTCCAACAGATCCAGGGTCAGCTCCTGTGTCAGGCCTGGCTGTGTCACAAACGAGTGCTGCAGCAGGGAATGAGAGGAGAGGAGAGGAGGGAAGAAGAGAGGGGAGGGGAGGGGAGGAGAGCAGGGGAGAGGGGAGGAGAGGAAAGTGGAGGAGAGGAGAGGAGAGGAGAGGGGGAGATAAGAGGAGGGGAGGGGAGGGGAGAGGAGAGGAGAGGAGGGGAGAGGAGAGGAGAGGAGAGGAGAGGAGAGGGGAGGAGGGGAGGGGAGAGGGGGAGATAAGAGGAGAGGAGAGGAGAGGAGAGGAGAGGAGAGGAGAGGAGAGGAGAGGAGAGGAGAGGAGAGGAGAGGAGAGGAGAGGAGAGGAGAGGGGAGGAGGGGAGAGGGGAGGATAACAGAGGAATCAGTCCTGATTAACACAAACCATTCATGCACAATGACATCACTGGTCAATCAACTCTCAATAACTGTCAAACTAAATTAATGTCTCATGTGCAAACTAAATCAGCATTGTTTGTCTGTGAAGTTCTCCTGTAATGTAGGATTTAAAGCCCGACATGTAGGAATCTGCTGAGCAGCAGCAGCAACAATGGCATCTTCCCCCAGAAGTGGTAAATACAGGATGCTAATAAATGCTACAGTTCCCTGTTTGTACGTTCAGATATCAGCCTTTATTTGACTGTTTCTGCTTGTACTCTCTATTTGTAGTGTTCTTAACTGATTTGCTAGAAAAATAGCTCCCAATATCTTATTTTATCTTATCTTATTTTATTAAAACAAGTCAATTGTGCCACTAATCAAGCTAGCTAGCGATAAACACCTTTCACTTCCATTACATTCGTCACAACAAAAGGGTCTGGTTAGTTTGTCAGAGGAAAGCTCTTCATATGAAGGAGCTGCAGCAGGAAATTTAATTACATGCAGGTAACTTCAATGCTCTGGACCTGGTGCAGGAAACAGGCTGTCCGAGCACAGAGTGGGAATGATAGAGGCGCCATTGCCTCCAGGGGCGGACTGGGATCATAATTCAGGCCGGGCATTAGATACCAAGCAGGCCAGGCCGATACGGGCCGACGCGCGTGCCGGCGTCCGAAGGGCACCGTCGAAAAATTTGGGCCGTTTGAAGCTCAATTTGGGCCGTTTGAAGCCAGATTTGGGCCGTTTGAAGCCCAATTTGGGTCGTTTAAAGCCAGATTTGGGCCGTTTGAAGCCCAATTTGGGCCGTTTGAAGCCCAATTTGGGCCAAGTCCAATTTTACAATGAGATGCACCCACTTTAAACCTGAATAAAGTAATAAAACCACTAGTAAACCAGTAGGCGGCGCCTGGCCTGCTGTTCAGTGAGTGGCCTGGCCTGGCCTGCAAAAAAAAAAAAAAAAAAAAATTCAGGCCAGGCCAGGCCAGGCCAGGCCAGGCCAGGCCACCGGGCATTTGCCCGACGTGCCCGATTATGCAGTCCGCCCCTGATTGCCTCTATTAGAATATAGGAAGACTGGATTCTACGGAGTACTACACTGCATCTAAATCAGATAATACTGTAATACTGCAGTACTGACTGAGAGCATCTTGGCGGCGCTGGGTCTCTTCTTGGGGTTCCTCACCAGCATTGCCTTCACAAAGCTATAGAACATGGAAGACCTTTGGAGAGGAGGGAGACAGTGGATGAAAAGTTATGAATATTTTACAACAACCTGGCACTGAAAGGAAAATAACAGACCAAAGAAAATTGTCCATTTAGACCAGGGGTGGCCAAACTTTTTTGGTTGTGGGCCGCATACAGAAAAATATAAGGAGTCGCGGGCCAAACAATATTAAAAGAATTGGACCAGAAAACCCTTGTGCCATCAAAAATTTAATTTCTACCTAAATAAATATATGACACATAGTTTATTGATGCGCTCACCTATTACAATGGGTATTTCTGTCAAATTTTATTTTCCTGTGCCAACAGGTTAAGACAGAGATAATTTAACATAACATTAGTATTAAACATTAATTCAGTATATATATTTGTTTTAATAAATAGACCAGGTCAGGGTGCCCAAGTATAACCCATTTTCAATGGTTTTAAATTGAAAAAACGAAATGGGGGGAATCCGTTTTTTTGTTTTTGTTTTTCAGTTTCTTTTTCTTAATGTTTTTGTTTTTGTTTTTTCCCCCGTTTTCGTTTTCGTTTTCCGTTTTAAACTTTGAAACAGAAAAACGGAAAAACGTTTTTAGCAATTTTTTTTTTTTTTTTTTTTTTTTTTACAATTTTTTTTTTTTCTAAATTCATGGCGGGCCACTTAAAAACGGGCAGTAGTTTGGCCACCCCTGATTTAGGCAGTATGCAATCCAAGACCTCTATCGGCCTCTACTGGTGACCAGGAGGAATTACAACAACATTGATAAGAGCCTGGTCTGCTCAAGGTTTTCTTCCTCTTTAGAGGTTTTTTTCCTTGCCACCGTCATCAAGTGCATGCTCTTTTTGGGTAATTGTTTCAATTATCACATGATCTTGCAGTAAAATCACCAGTCCATGTGAGAATTGTTTCAATTGTTGGGTCTAAAATAAAGAGCCTGGTCTCTTACCTGCTCTATTTGTAAAGCACCTTGGGATAACTCTTGTTATGATTTGGCGCTACATAAATATCAAATTGATTGATTGATTGAATGACATTTATTTCTTTTTCTTGAATGATTAAAGTCATTAAAGTCACATTTTCACAATAGAGAGGAGTAAGATAGCCAATTAGAGCATAGATTAGAAATGTCCAATGAAGAGGTGAAATATATCACCATGCCATGCTAACTACTGGAATAACATTAGCCTACTGCTTTGTCATTTGTCTTTTTGGCTTGAGAACGATTTGTAGCATTAATACTGTAGCTGAAATGTTTTACAACGCCTGCCGCACGCTGGGAGCCTTGTTCTCCATCGTTGAGCAGCTGAAAATTGATTTGTGAAAGGCAGAAATGTCAGCAGCTCACAAAGTAATTGTTGAGTCATTGGTATTGATTGACAACCCTAATCAACTCTCAGCAGAAAAGCACATGCAAAAAAATAAAAATAATAAAAAGCCAATATAAAAACATTTCCTATTGCCCCTTTAATACTGAGTTCACAACAATATATTATCAAATGACATGACACTAGAGGAGATGTTTCGGGCGGCTTTAGCTCAGGAGGTAGAGCAGGTCGGCCAATGACCCAAGCGCCAATGTGTGGCTGCCACGCTTCTGAACCACCGGTACGAATGGTGTGAACGAATAATGATTCTGTGTAAGCGCTTTGAGCCTTGGAAAGGCGCTATATAAATCCAATCATTATTATTATTATTATTATAGATGTGGGACATGGACAGAGATTAAACATCACATTGAAAGAAAAAGGCAACTCCTTACACATCGATCAATGCAACAAAACTACAGTATATCATACAATGATATGGTGCTGAAGGACTGTACTGACTTTCCACTAATCCAATTAGACACCTTTCTTTATTTTCGGGGGTGAAATATTTTTAGAGGGACCTTCTTTGTCTGACCCGAACAGTTTTTTTTAAATACTTTCAATGTGTGTGTGTGTGTGTGTGTGTGTGTGTGTGTGTGTGTGTGTGTGTGTGTGTGTGTGTGTGTGTGTGTGTGTGTGTGTGTGAAAGAGAGAGAGAGAGAGAGAGAGAGAGAGAGAGAGAGAGAGAGAGAGAGAGAAGAATGATTGATGTTGTAGGAAATTACAATAGACGTTTGATATTGGAATATTTTGTTGTGAGTCACCATTTGGACTTGTCTTTGAGTTTGGGAGGCTGGTATCCGCTCTTGGACATGAGAAACAGTACGCTGCAGAGAGACAGACAAACAACACCACAGTCAGTTTGTGCACAGTGGGGAAGGTGTGTGTGTGTGTGTGTGTGTGTGTGTGTGTGTGTGTGTGTGTGTGTGTGTGTGTGTGTGTGTGTGTGTGTGTGTGTGTGTGTGTGTGTGTGTGTGTGTGTGTGTGTGTGCGTGCGTGTGCGTGCGTGTAAATTGAGTGATGACATGCATGAATGTACACACAAACACACTCACATAATGGGACGTGTGGGCGGCGGAAAGTCTTGATTATTTCCTACAGTGAGGGTGTATGAGTGTGTGTGTGTCTGTGTCTGTGTCTGTGTGTCCATGCATGTACAGTGTGTGTGTGTGTGTGTGTGTGTGTGTGTGTGTGTGTGTGTGTGTGTGTGTGTGTATGTGTGTGTGTGTGCATGTGCATGTGCATGCATGTGTGCACGCGCAAGGAAAGATTACAGGAGGAAAGATTTGCAGTGCATGTTGCGTGTGTAGCCTACTGTGTATGATGGTGTATGATAACTAAGGTTGTACCAACACACATCCATCATACATATCTGATCGCATGCTGGCACTTAGTAGTGGATAAGGTTCTTATCTGATGGTGAATATCTGCTAAAAGCTTATCTTTTCAGCTTGGGGGGGGGTTCACTTTCTGTTATTTGCATATTCTTATGTAAAGCACTTTGATTCACTTCAATTGTTTAGGATAATGTTGTAACTCTGTTTCCCTGTAAAACTACAAATGGACTAAAAAACTGTACCGAACCTTCCACCGGCATGAGGGTGAGACCCAATTCTCATTTTTGGGTGAACTTATCCTTTAAATGTGGGAAAATGGACAAATCAGGTCAGTCCCTGCCTATGCCAATGCTCAATGCCCACGTGCATTTTCAGAGAAAATGGATGCAGGCAGACAGAAAGACAGAGATTTCCTCATGTTATAGTAGGATTATTGCAGGATGTATGGGTGCGTTTGTACTGGGGGGGGGGGGGGGGGGGGGGGGGGGGGGGGGGGGGGGGCGGGGGGGGGGGGGGGGGGGGGGGCATGTATGTGTGTTGATGTTGTGTTGTATGTGTTGTATTGTGTTGTTCTAGAGGGTGGCTGCATGAACGTCGGGTGGTTGCAGCTGTCTGGCTCTAGTGCTGTGATGCCTGACCTGAAGAAGTTATAGCCACCTTTAATCTCCACCCTCGCCACCGTGGTCGGTGCCATCCTGAGGATGGGAGTGGGTTTGGGTGTGGTGTTCTTCACAACTGAGGAACACTGTTGTGACTTTTAAAGCATAATGTGTTTTGTTAAGAATGCAATTTTCAGAAAATGCTTCAAAAGTCATACAAGTGTTCCTCATTTGTGAAGATTATCTTGCTGAACACAAACGTTGCTGTTTCATAAACTTTTGTTAACCACAGACCTTATTTCATGCATTTAACCAAAATCCCCCTACAAAAATCCCATTCAATTTTATACGTACGAGCCAGAAGTGCTAGCGTCCATGTTTTCCGGACTCCAGCTGTACTCTATTACTAACTGAAAAACTATTATTTTGCCAAATTAAGTAATTTAGATTTGAGGCATATGAGAACTGGTTTATATCTGTAACATTCACCTAAAGTATGTTCAAGTTCAAGTGCGTTTTGCTATGGCCCTTTATCACAGCATGTATCTAGGTCGAACTGATTAACTAATTTGATCTGAGTAACAATCAACCAGAGAACAGAATGATGAAACACAAAGGACAAGACACACAATATCACATCAGCCTACATATAGGATTATTACAGTAGTCTCAAAGAAAAACACCCAAGAAAGAAAAAGAATAAACATATCTAAAATGTCCTCTCACCATCTTGCTAAAACCTCCTGTGGTTCTGTCTCTAAAAATGTTCAGGATGGGGTATTTATAGAGCTTATGGGACGATGTTCTGTTCATATCCACAGAGAGAATTTTGGCCTCACCAATATGGCGTCCCGATGAAGGACATCCTGCGGGCCAGAGTGGCTGTGATCTGGGCCGAGATCCCAAAGTCCGCTATACAACAGAGAAGACAGTTTTAACTTTGAGTAAAAGTGAAAGTAAAAGTATTTTCTTTGTTCCACCGGTGTGTTTCCGTTGACTGGATTTCGGCGCCCCCCCCCCCCCCCCCCCATATATTATTAGAATCTCCTTTATTGGCGTTTGTTTATGTGCTAGAACAGTGGTTCTCAAAGTGGGGACCCCCAGGAGTCCTTGAGGGGGGTTCCAGGGGTCCCCAGCAAAAAGGTGAATAATTTATTTTCACTATAATTCCATCCATAAGTAACACAATGACAGAATGTATGACTATTTTGGTCATGGGTTTTATACACTTTCTGTAATAAAACATCTAAAGGCAAAAATCTTAGCAGATAGGAAAAAGTTTGAGAACCACTGTGATTGAAGTGTGATTTTCAGACTGTTCCTCAATAGAATGGCAGTGGATGAGAGAGAGAGAAAAAGAGAGACAGACAGACAGACAGAGAGAGAGAGAGAGAGAGAGAGAGAGAGAGAGAGAGAGAGAGAGAGAGAGAGAGAGAGAGAGAGAGAGATAAAAATCCTGCAGTCAACTCTACCAGAGCAATACTGTAGATTGCAGAATCACTCATTTGGGCTGTTATGGGGGAAGATACACAGCTCAAGATACTATCAAAGTTCAAAATCACATGAGTCACTGATTTGGGCAGTGTTATCATGGGGGAAGACACAGAACCCAAGATACTATCAAAGTTCAAAACTGAAAGGTGACTCCTCTTCACCACAGGCATGGATATAATGCAGAGGAGACGAGGCGGTGCAAACATCACCTACCGAGCTTGACCTCGCCCTGGTCGTTCAGGAGGATGTTGGCACCCTGGAGGAGAGGGGGAAACCACACAAACAACCCATTACACCAAGACTGACTGTTACACACTTTTTATGTTAAACCCACACATGGTGTAAATTGTAGATCTACAGTATTCACTTATTTGTTTTAATTAGTTGTTGCATTGCCATCCATAGGATTAGACCAATAGATCAGATATCGGCCTTATCCTCTGTCACAGCAATGAGCCAATTTCTCCACAGGAATCATTAATGTTTATGTAATTGGATGTACATAAACTTTAATAATCTAATTAATGATCAGATTATGTCTTAAAACATAATCTGACAAAACTGCATGGCAGACAGTAACAGTCATAAGATATCAGATATAGAAGTACACAGTAAAATAAAAATAAATCCATAATGCTCACCTTGATGTCTCTGTGGATTTTCTTCTGTGCATGCAGGTAGTCCAGACCCTGCTCACACACACACATGCACGCACGCACGCACGCACGCACGCACACACATACACACACACACACACACACACACACACACACACACACACACACACACACACACACACACACACACACAGACACACACACACACACACACACACAGTAAAGATCATATAATCAACGATTAAAATCATACAGCTGAGCTAAGACGAGCCTTTACTCTGTTGATTTCACATTAAAACCACTTCAAGAGACAGAATGAAGGGACAAGCAGGTTAAAGCAGGATTTTAAAGCATTCAGACAGAGACAGCACAGTCACATGCAAAAGGTGCTGCCACTCAATATAAGTGAGATGTTTCCAATCATCAGTAATGATAGTAAATGACCAGCTAATGAAGAGTAAAATGATCAGTGTGATCCTACCTGCAGCATCTCCCTGCAGATGCAGGCTATCTGTGGCTCAGACAGAGCGCCGGTCACTGAGGGATTCAGGAAGAAAGTCAAAATGTTTGTTATTATGTGGAAGAGGAAGCAGTTAAGGCTGTAACTGGCTATATAACACATGATTGTAATACAAAATGAAAATGTTCAGTACAGTCAATCTAGCAGTCATGCAGTCACAGGTGTTTGCTCATTGGGTGTTTTAGAACAGCTTTTGAACCTGACTCAGCCAGTCATCAGAACTGAGAGAGCACTGGAACATTTTGTAGCTGGTGTTGCTGGAACAAAATGTTATAAAGAGACAGGAAGTCATCTGTGAGCTTTATCGACCTCGATGGCCACACCACCACCACCACCACCCTTCAGTGGCAGTGGCCTATAAGAGACACAAACACGTATCACTTTCACAGCAGAGGAGTGGAGCAGCGAGTCACTAGTGTGTAGTGATAAAAGCTTAGAAACGTCCAGAGAAGAGGTCAAATATGGTCCAGCTAAATACTGGAAGAACAATACTGATCGCTCGCTTGTAGTGAGAGGGAAAGGTGTCATGTGGTGAAAGAAAGTGCAGTAAGTAAACGCTCAAGGCAGAGGTGTGGACTGGAGTCAGACTCATTAATAAAAAGGATTACTATGCTCACACAAATCCACTGTTTCTAAATTCCCGTGTTATGAAATTTAACGACTTGTTCTATTATAAGATAATGCAAATAATGTTTAAAGCAAAATCAAAGTCACTCCCATTCTCTGTGCAAAAGTTATTTTCAACACGGGACAGCAAGTACGATCTAAGAGGTGTGTGCAAGTTTAATGTGCAAAAAGCTAAAAAAGAGATTAAAAGGAGATGTGTTTCCTCTGTTGGGGTGAAAGTTTGGAATGATGCACATATAAATTTGAAGATGTGTAATTCGCTTTTGGTTTTCAAAAAAATGGTTTCTGAAGCTATTTTTGAGCGTTATAAGTGTGAATAAATTTTCTGATGCTGTTTAATTTTTTTTCTTTTCTGTGTTGTAAACATTGACTGTTGCAAATTACTTTTCTGTTGTTGTTTTTATTTTATTTTGGAGGAAAGCTTAATTGAGTAGAAATTAGGTCAGGCTTAATATAAGCATTTTGCTTCTGCCTGAGCCTGTTCAGTCTCTGGTTGATTTGACTTTGTTTATACTGTGATTTTGTTATTTATGATGACTGAATAAAATTACATTACATTACATTACTCCACTTGAGGCACAGTAATAACTGCTGGAGAATTGACTTGATGCATGAAGAGAAGACTTGAGTTGACTTGAGTTGGGTTCTGGTGACTCAGGACTTGACTTTTGTTTCTAAAGTCTTGACTTGAGATCTTGTGTTTGTGTAAATTACAAGTGATGAGATTTGTTCCAGCAGATGACTGAATTTCAGTTTTCTGAATTTGTATGGAATGGAATTAATTTATTGAAGTTGAAACTGACTATAGAAATCAAACTCATTATGCTTTTTTATCCTATTAAAACCATATTGCATTGAAAATTCCTAGATATTTAGTGTTCTTTGAGACATTAAATTGATACTGTACTGGATTTGTTCTGTTCTCACTTGACTTGCACACGCACGCACGCGAAACACACACACGCACGCACACACACACGCGCGCGCACACACACACACACACACACACACACACACACACACAGCATACGCACACAGCATACGCACAGATGCACGCACACACAGACATACTCACACACACTCACTCACTCACTCACTCACTCTCACTCACCATGGTAGATGTCCTGTAAAGAGCCTCCTCCACAGAACTCCATACAGATCCACAGTTTATTGGCCCTGGAGACACAAGAGATGTTTTGAGTGAACTGTCTAAGAGAAAGAGACAGACAGACAGACAGACAGACAGACAGACAGACAGACAGACAGACAGACAGACAGACATACAAACAAACAAACAAACAAACAAACAAACAGACAGACATACAAACAGACAGACAGACAAATAGACAGACAGACAGACAGACAGACAGACAGACAGCCAGACAGACAGACAGACAGCTTACCGTATGTAGCTGCCATAATATGCAACTATATTACGATGTTTGCAGCTCTTCACAATCACAATCTCCTGCTGGATGACAGAGAAGTCATCCTCTGTGGGATGAGAGAGAGACAGAGAGGAAGGGAGAGAGAGAGGGAGAATACATATTTATTATTACATAGGGATAAAAGTGGAGTTTGTTAGAGTTAAAAGGCTCCAGCTCACAGCCAGTCTGTACGGAATTAAATGTGTTTGATGAAGATTATGAACCTGGCCTCTCTGGGAAGAATAGCGTGATCTTCCAACGTGCTACATCCTGCCGGTGAAACTCGCTGTCAGGTGAAAAGAAGCAGCTGGCGACTGCACATGTATCGGAGGAAGGATGTGCTAGTCTGAAACTCTCCTCAGATCGGCAGAGGGGGTGGAGCAATGACTGGCACAGCAGGGGGAAATGGCCAAGTACAATAGACCATTTTCAAAGCAGCCATTTTTAGGTGTCAAAGCAACACAGTTGTAACCAATACAATTAATGATGGTTCCATTCCATTTAGGTGTCCCAGTGCCAGGGCCCTCATTAATGTTATTGGTTACACCTGTGTTACCTTGTGTTGACACTCAAAATGACTGCTGTGAAAAGGGTATATTGGGGAGAAAAACATGAAAAATAAAATAACAAATAAAATCTGAATAGGCAGAAATCCTGTGTGTCACGCACATCACACAGCACCTTATGTTTCCCAAGCAGCTGGTGTGTGATGCTTGAGTTTATAAAGAGACCAGAGAGGAGATCTAATGCTGCTGAGTCCAGCTTTCTCTGCTGCTGTTTAGGATTTCACTATCCAGGTTTGTTTCATCACTTCCTGTATGGAGAAGTGTCCAAATCTGTCGCCAAAATTGTATTTGAGCAAACAGGGGAAATAGGTTTCAATGGGTAAGGATGGGCATCTGTCAGCTCCACTTTGTGCTTTGCAAACTAATCAGAGTGGCTGGTGTTTGTAAGATAATCAGTGTGATCAAAGTGTTACAGGTCTAATGGAATGCAATTACTGCCTGTTTTCTTCGCTCGTGAGTGGAATATAATGGTTATGGTTTGTGGCTTTAATTTATGTGATTGATATCACTGTGCTACAGAGCAAGTATGAATCTTTGTCTACTCAATGTATGTTTGTGTGTGTCTGTCTGTGTATGTAGCTTTGTCTATATTATTATTACTAGCAACACACTTGCCAAGTGTTGAGTCGATAAACACACAGACAGACAGACCTGCATTTATAGTTATAAGAAGGGACCTTTAAAAAATGTAAGCAAGTTGAGACTCCTGACATTTCTCTCCTGTCATTATTTCCCCTCCACAATAAGAAACATGAAAAACAAGAAACTTCTTGGCTAAATTCTCACCTGGTTCCATCTTGATGACTTTGATGGCTGCCATCTCTCCATTCTGCTTATTGCGTGCCTAGAAACACACACACACACACACACACACACACACACACACACACACACACACACACACACACACACACACACACACACACACACACACACATTTTTACACTAGCTATCAGTCAAATGATGAGAATACAGTACATTGTAATTTTGGAGTGTTTGAGTTGTGTTTCCTTGTTATTTCCAGATCAGTCTGCAGAGGGAAGAGTCCACTGCTCCACTCTTTGGGATTTAAGGACTCAGGAGTGTTCACATTAGGGACTCCGTCCCGGATCTGAGCACACTTGACCCCAAAGTCCAATTTATTTACCAATTATTTGTCAATTTTATATATTTATTTATTTAGGGATATAATTTTGCCTTTATTAGATAGGACAGTACTATAGACAGACAGGAATGGTGGGGAGGGAGAGGGCATGCGGCAAAGGACCACGGGTCGGATTTGAACTCGGGAAGGACTAAGCCTTTGTGGCACGCATTCTACCAGGTGAGCCACCGGGACGACCAAAAGTCCAGTTCATTTGACTACTGTGAACACTGTGTGTACCGTACATGAGGACGGCTTAACGAACCGGTCCCGCGACCACTTAAAAGGTGGTCTCGAGAATGGGCATACTCGGTGACGGTTTGCATCAAGTGTGAACACACCTTCCAAAGCCTACCAAAACACAGAAGTGGACTGCTATTTATTAAATTTAAGTTATTCTATATGGTTTGGACTTTTGTGATCTACAAGAGGTAAATACGAATTTGTGTATTGTTTTCTATACTGTGACAAAATGTTATAGTGTAAAAGCGAGTTGTGTTGCTAATGGCGACTAGCCGTTAGCATTAGCATAATAGCCATTAGCTTTGCTTTCATACTGTTGTAGCGTCAGGCCGGCTCCGAACTCAGGACCTCTGACTTGACAGACCAGACCATGCACTAGTGAAGCCGTGCCATTTCTGAAACCTACACTGTTAGCTTCACATTTGAAGGAATCGGTTAAGACAAGCTACTACAGATGTCACTCATTTCATTTGACACGTGGCTTTATAGGTGGGGTGGATTTTATTTTATTAGCTAATTTCAGTACTAGCTGCAGCACACACTAACAACCAGTAGAAAAATAGCATAGGCCTATTATGTACTTGTTGCTTAACTTATGTATCTAATTCAGGAGGCAGACATTTGACACGTAAGTGTGCGTGAGTATGGACCAACATGACTCATGTGAAAGCTGACCGGCGGGGGAGTGGAGAGCGGGCTAATCGTACTCAGGCACGGAACCAAGCAATCACACCTAATGTGAAAATGCCCTACAAGTATAAAAACAAATTTTCACACGCCCACATCAAGCGCACGCGCACACACACACACACTGACATTTAAAAGTGTGATAGCAGAAATGGTGTTGCGTCAGTTCCTGCTGTACGTTTGCAGACAATTTGTCGCAGATGGTAGAAAAAGTGAACCTTGCAAGGCAGCTGGATTCACGTGAGATCATGAGATCAGAAAACAAAACCATTTGACAGCGTCAGGTTAAGAAAAAGTCTTGAATTCAAATCGCCTTCAATTTCAAAGAACAGAGTGAAAGATCAAGGGCCAAGCCTAAACAGAGACAGCTGAGCAGAGCTACAGCCAAACTAGATCTCCTTATTGAAACAGGGTGACAGTTACACACGCACGCACGCACGCACGCGGGCGCACACACACACCCACCCACACACACACACACACACACACACACACACACACACACACACACACACACACCACACCCACACACACACCCACACACACCAGGCTTTTGTCAAAAGTCCCATTGAGATACAAGATGTCTTCTTCCAGGGACTCCTGGCCAAGAAGGCAGCAAGGAAGTTTGACAAAAAAGCAGTTATCTTTGAAATGTGATTTGTTATTTTGCCTCCATTTAAATGAGAGGTGAGGGGCATCAAGGCTCAGCTCTAAGGCCCGTACCATTTAAACACATTTAATGTCCTGGGTTCAAATCCCTCATCTTTGAAATTATCACATATCACCTCCATCTCTCGCCCAGTCTTTCCTGTCTCTCTCTACTTGGAACTGTGTAATGGCTCATTTATACTCCATTTTCATACGTAAATAGATGCGTCCATTTCAAACGGTGTAATCGTCACTACCCACATACTTCCATGCGTCTTTCACGTTGGTATCATGTTAAGCAATACATTCACCAGTGGGCAGTAGAGAGTCAAATGTATGAGTGTGTATGTGATTTTGCTCCGTTTCATGCGTATCCGTAAGCTTTCAGATGACGGACAGAAAACGCACGAAATGAACGCAGAGTACGGACAGAAGGCTAAGTCCGTTTCCATCTTTAACGTAGAGTATAATTGGGCCTTATGGCAAAATGCCCACAACAATTTATTATTTTTGTCTTCTGATATTCCCCTCATTTTCTCCCCAATTGTACTTGACCAATTTCCCCGTGCTGCCCCGGTCGCTGCTCCACCCTCTGCCGAGAGCCGTAGAGTAGCACCATGCTTCCTCCGACACATGCGCAGTTTCCAGCCGCTTCTTTTCACCTGATAGGGGGGAGCTTCACCGGTAGGACATAGCACGTGGGAAGCTCACGCTATTTCCATCAGTTCCCTTCCGCCCGAACAGGCGCCCCGACCGACCAGAGAAGGCACTAGTGCAGCGACCAGGACACATACCCCTAATCCGGCTTCCCAACCGCAGACACAGCCAATCGTGCCTGTACGGAGGCCCGACCAAGCCGGAGGTAACACAGCGGCACGAATTTGCGACCCCTGTGTTGGTAGGCAGGGAATATACCGTTACATTACCCGGACACCCGCAAAAATGTATCTTTAAAAGGAGAAGTGGGGCGAAAGGACTTCAGTGAGGTGGAGGCTGGGGTTAAAGATAACAGTGAGGTTTATACTCGGCCTGTTTAGGTGAGAACTGTGGCATGTTTTGGGGGTTTTGCAGCTTGTGGATAAAGTAAAAGCTCTGTCGAGCACCACTGGGAACTCAGGAAGTCAGCCATTGCCATGGTAACAGCTCATGGAGCATCTTATATTGTATTGCTAATTGTCGACTATTTCTTCTGTGCAAGGCAACAACATTTCTGTGTACTAATCAATAAGAGTAGTCGGCACAATCACCATGGTACGGATTTGGACATTTGTCCAAAAAAATAATAATAATAAATAATAATAATAAAATAATAATAATACAAATAATAATAATAATAAAATCTATTACATCGAGATTGTTTTGGTGAGAGTTTCTATTTTCTTTCAAACAAACTAAACTTGCTAGCTGCTGCTAGCTCGGTCGAAAGAAAATAGTTCCTACATGAAACTGTGGACAACAAGGTCTGTGGATGATCTTGAGTAACAGGGTCATTATTTCTGGAAAGAGACATTGCTGTTGAGTTTTTCCACTTTGAGCACCACAAGCCATCCAGTTCCATTCTACAGTATGCAAAAGAAGGCAGATATCATATGGCGATATCTCCTAAACTCAGCAACTCGCACCAAAACAATCTAGATGGATAAACAGCACTACAGGTAAGAGGAAAAATATGTATTTTTGATTTCAGGGTTAAGTGTCCCTTTAAATCCCCTCACACACCTCCTCACACACTTCACCATCAGCAACAGGTTCAGTCACACTCACAGCGCTTAGCAACAAAGATGGAGACTAAAAATAAGAACACTGATCTTCCAGATTCCCACTTAAACCAGGCAGGTGAATTAAGAATACATTCTTTCGGGTAAAAAAAAAGGGCCTTCTTAGGATCACTACACAGCAGTTTAGATGTTCCAGACTCACAGCTCATTGTGTTTAGAAGAAGCAGCTATTCACATGCAGTCGCCCTTGAAATAGAATAGTCATAATGTCACTTTACTCAGTGTCTGAAGAGTAGGCCGTGACACCGGAAACTCCACTAAACATGACATATGCCAGGGGCGCCTGCCTGGGTGGTGTAGTAGTCTATTCCCTCGCCCACCAACACGAGGCCTGCAGGTTCAAGCCCCCGTGTTACCTCCGGCTTGGTCGGGCATCCATACAGACACAATTGGCCGTGTCTGTGGGTGGGGAAACGGATCAAGAGTATGTGTCCTGGTCGCTGCACTAACGCCTCCTGTAGTCGGTCAGGCCACCTGTTGAGTGGGGAGGGGAACTGGGGTCAATAACGTGTTCCTTTCGGTTTCTGCAGGTGAGGGACTTCATACTCCGGCGTACAACATTAACAACAAATATAGAAGCCTCTGAGGTCGAAAGGGTACTCTCACTTGGTCCAAGTAAAGGTTTTTTTGGTTTTCTTTATAGCTTACTAAGGTCTACCTCACCAAGCAGATATGGGAGAGGGACCTTGAGGTGGAGATTGATGACGAGGACTGGTGTGATATATTTGATAATGCCAAAAGAATTTCTGTGTGCAACAGACTGTGGTCGATGCAGCTAAGAATTATACATAGATTGCAAATATCACCCAGCCTTCGTCATAAAATGAATGCTAGCCTGTCTCCCCTCTGCCTTAAGTGTAAGATAGAGGTGGGAGATTACACTCACTGCATATGGTCATGTCCTAAGATAGAACGATACTGGTCAGACATAGTGCAGCAGTTGAGTGTCATCTTTGGTGTGGAGTTGGACCCAGACCCTGTCAGCCTTATTCTTGGTCATCCCCATAAGAAACTCGTTTATAAACATCACAAACGGCTATTTAATTTACTAACTTTTGCTGCTAGAAAAAATATTCTTTTATTTTGGATTAAAGACAAACCTCCAACAAAGAGGAACTGGCACCAGATAATTATGCAGCTTATGCCTTTGGAATTCATGACATGTATGCTACACTCAACAACCGATGTCTTTTATAAAGTGTGGGAGCCCTAGCTGAAATATATCGACCCTAACCTAGCAGAGACACTGACTATTGGATACCTCAACTGAAGTGATACTGCCACCTGAGTACTGCCTTTTGCCTTGTACATCTAATTTAATTTATTTTATCGTATTATCATTCATCTGTCCATGCTTTTCTTCATTGTTGTCCACATCTATGTCTTTGTGAAGTGTTTAAGCTGCCCTGTGTTTTTGTTTTTGTTTTTTTGTCTTTGTCCTGTCTTGTAAAATTTAAAATTGAATAAAAATATTATTGAAAAAAATAAATAACGTGTTCCTCCCATGTGCTGCGTCCTGCCGGTGAAACTCATTGCTCTCAGGTGAAAAGAAACGGCTGGTGACTGGACATGTATCGGAGGCGGCATGTGAGAGTCTACAGATCAGCAGAGGCGCAACGAGATTGCCGGTACAGCTTAGACAGAGGAAATTGGACATGTACAATTGGGAGAAAAGGGGACGACCCCGGGGGGACATGACATGCCTCACTGTACCATAACTGCACACACTGCCTGGGTGGCAGCAGTGGAAACTGAAGCGCTGACCCCACTCTCCACCCACCCACCAAATCTCCACTCTCTTTATGGAAATAAGTTGCTCCGTGTACGAAAACGGACGTAATACGTTTCCCCATCTGGTGGGAGAGAAGACATGACGAGATGCAAGAAGGAGTTTGATATTGAAATAGCAGTGGAAGGAAATGCAAATATGTTTTCTACTGTGAAGTTAAGTTTTTAATTTTCACTTTCCACCAAAGTTTTAAACCATATCCCCTTTCTAACTAATAGTATAGTTCGTATAGAAAAGACTCGTAGTAGGTCTGCGAGTCGACTGCTGACTTCCCGCAGTCTTCTTCAGAGGGCCTACTACGAGTCTTTTTTTCTCTTTTTTTTAATATACAAACAAGAAAAACAAACTCAGACACAGGAAAGAAAAGAAAGACAAAACAAACAAACAAAAAAACATACAAATTACAACATAGTGTTACCAGTCGCATAAGGTGCTTGTGCTTGTAAAAGATATTGCGCGTGGGATCCCACACAAGGGGTCCATGAAAGACCAGACGGGCGAGCCATCCGTCACCTCTAACTTCAGTCACTTGTCATTCTTAACCTCGTAGGCCAAGAACGGGTCCCAGATAGTTGAGAACCTTCTAAGCGAGTTGGTTCTCAGGGACCTGAGTCTCTCCATCTGTATAACAGAGATCATGTCCATCAGCCACACGTGAAAATAAGGTGAAAAGGAAGACTTCCATTCCTTCAGAATAGTTTTAGAAGTTTTTGGCGACAGTTGTCCCGAGTGTCAGAGATTGCTGCAAAGCTGTAGGGAAGTTCAGAGAGGACTCCGAGCATCCGAATATTGCGAGTTCCGCCTCCAGTTGCAGGGTTATTTATTTATTTATTTTATAGCCCTAACCCGACACCTGTCACACAGTGGTGAGACAGGATAGATCTTGTGCAATGTATGCTTGGAGTAGTGAAGACGGTGAGCAACTTTAAATTGGATCAGCTGGTGTCTGCTATTGATTGAGCAGAGTTGTACCACAGACAGACTCCTTTCCCATATACTGTAATGCCAGATAAATCAATACCAAGCTCCCCCTGCCACGCTTCTCTAATCTTCTCAGTAGAAGCTGTGTTGCAGTTGTCAAACAGACACACAAATCTAGAGATAAGATGCTTGGAGTGAGGAGGGCCCAGCAATACATCGAAAAACGCATGTTCATTTGGGAGTACTTCAAAGGAGTGAATCTTGGAACGAACATAATTTCTAATTTGCAGGAATCTGAGCCACCCAAACGTTCTATTCAGTAGATCAAGGGATGTAAAATGACCATCTATGTATAGGTCTTTGATAGAAACCAGACCTTCTCACCCCAAACATGGTAGTTTCTGTCTGACATGTCTTCCATCTGGAAACACTGGTACAGTGCCTTACTGTAGAAATGTTAAGTGCTCTTATTGTGTTGTTACCTGTTTTATATGTATTGTGTTTTTTTTTTTAATGGACCTTGTGTCTGACAATAAAAGTGATGATGATGATGATGATGATGACCATGGAGTCAAAAAAGAGTGATTGAAACAAATTGGCGTGTGGACAGAAACAACTGGTAGATTCAAAACATTCCTGACTTGGTTTAAAATTCTGACAGAGTTTTTCATGACAAAGCTTAAATTTAAATCTCCTAAGGTCCCAGGTTTCTCCAACTTAGCAAATAGCATGGCTGGCAAGGATGCGTGGACAATGGAGCCGGCCTCCATTTTTAGCCACAGGGGGGCCCCAGGAGTTAAGTTACTCTGAGTCCCTTGCCGCCAGTACATCCTAAATACTGGCAAAGCCAGTTCTCCCTCAGATTTGGGTTTGTGCAAGTGAATTTTTAGAAATTCTGTGGTTCTTATAATTGTATCGGAATCAGAAATATGGAGTTCAGTTTTTTGAAGAAAGCTGATGTGAGAAAGATGGGAAGATTTTGACAAAGATAGAGGAACCTGGGAAGAGAAACCATCTTAATTGGATTTATACGGCCAATCATGGAAAGGGGCAGGGTTTTCCAGTTTTCTATACACTGTTTAAGTCTTGAAACAAAGTCCACAAAGTTCAGTTTAAATATTAGTTTAGAATCTCTGGGTATGGTCAAGCCAAGATAGGCGGTCCTTTGCCAATTTGAATGGGAGATTTTCCAGGAAACCAGGAGTGAAGATATCAGAGAGAGGCATAAAGTCACTCTTTGTCCAGTTAATTGTGTATCCGGACAGCTTACCGAAGGAGGTGATTAATTCTAGAAGAGGGGGGATCGACCTCGCTGAATTATGCAGGTATAATATTACATTATCGGCGTACAAACTGATATGCGTCTCGATGCCTCCGACCTCTAGGCCTGCAAGGCTTGGGTGACTACATTATTTTTAAGGCAAGGGGCTCGAGCGCAATGGTGAAGCGGCCCGCGAGAGAGGGCAACCCTGCTGGACCGAGCGAAGTAATGGAAACCTGGCTGACTTGTCACCGTTGGTTATAACTGAACATGTCGGACTAGCATATGAGCTTTACCCAGGATATAAACGACTCGCCAAACCCAAATCTGTGAAGTGACTCGAACATATTCACCTTATTCTTTGCCCACACATGGACGCTTCCGCATTACGTCATTTCGTAATAGTATTTCCGTTTTGACTTGCCAAAAACCCCGCAGGCAAAATGGCCGCGCACACTCCCCTCTAAAGTGGCAAAATTACTCCCCCATAAACTAACATATCTTGGCCAATACGTATGTAACATACAAAATAAAACAACCCGTAATATCTTAATTTTATGTAGAATGCAGAGGACATGTAACTGTTTAGTTAAACTTGCATTCCAGGAATATTGTGCTCTTAAGATGACGTTAGTGGAGTGGACGTTAGGTTGCGCTAGGCGTAACCTATGTGCGATTCGAAATAACGCATCCGAGATAGAAACGTTATGAATATAGCCACGTTATAAACAACAAACTAACGCTGGTGATCCGTATGGAATCAGTGTTACTCGAAATGGTTAAAGGTTATATCAATTTGGTCATTCAGTGGCATTTTACTGCCATATAACATAACTAACTAGTGGCTAATATTATTAGCCACAGAAGGCAACTAGCGCTGAACCGGAAGAACAAATACGTTTGCGTTGAACGCGGAAGAGAGAAAAAGTGGGCGTGGTGAATAAGGTGAATAAGGCCACTCAACCTGATCAAACGCCTTCTGTGCGTCGAGTGTGCGTCGAGTGTGAACTGTGCGAACCAGCACAAACTCTGACATTTTGTGGAGAACATGAAGATTGAAAGGACTAGAGGACGACAGTATGACTCGGAGGCGTGGCTTCCACCTGTGTGTAATATGGAAACATTGGCTAACAAACACTTTAATCACACTCTGATATCTCTGAATCAGTGCAGGCATACTATACTTATACTCATGGTTAGTCTAGCACAGTGATTCTCAAACTGTGGGCCGCGGCCCACTAGTGGGCCGTGGAGGTACTGCAGGTGGGCCGCGAGTGCTCTGCCAACACTCCCGATTTTCGCAGGCAATAAAATGGCTGTAGAAGGGTCATTTTTAAAGCTACAGTGGAATAAACTAGAAGACCTAAGGCATCTATTATGCTAGCTTGACAGGAAGGGAGCTAAATAATGCTCCAAACATAGGTTAAACTTTGGTGAGGGAAAACTATTTCCAAGGGGTCCCTTGACCTCTCAGTTCAATTTATCTGAATGTACCCACGACGACTCTCCCCTTTACAGATAAGGTAGCATCTTTCAAAGCCTAGCATTAATAACTGCTCATCACACAAATGTGTTAGGGCCTGTGTCCACCTAGTGTCTTTTCATCAGCTCCGGCGTCTTTTTTCAGTTGTTTCCAATGGGGGGAGAGCGTATGCGGGCGCACACGGACGTCTAGAGAAAGTGCGCTGCACCCAGCGTCTATTTTTAGAGCGCTCCGTCGTTTTTGTGAGCCCGACTCCCAGCGCTTCCAGCTGAAAATATTTTAACTTTTCAGAAAGACGCTGGTGTCGGGTGCTGCTTTTCTGGCAACTTAATCATGGAGAAACTATCGCAACAGAGACAGAAAGGCTCAATTGTGGGAGCAGATTGGCTAGACACTTGAGTGTTGAGCTAAATCACTGTATGTGTGTTGTTTGCTAATGTTAGCTGTCAGCTATCAAGCTACTACCGCACTGAACTAATGTTAGTTTCAGACTGCTTCCTTGTATATTGTGCGCTGGGATCAGCGCTCCCCAGCGCACTCCCAGCGTTTAACAGTCGGAAAAAGACGCTAGGTGGACACAGGCCCTTATGCGTGCAAATACTTCTGATGCGTAAGGGGCGAGAAAATGTTGGCAATCTGCTTTTGGGTATTTTGCCAAAATGTTTTTGTTTGTGGATGGATTATTAATTTCTCTTATACTCCCGCCCACATGCTCTGTTAATGAAATATATCTACGGTAATATAAAAAAACATATAGGGAAATACATCATCTTAGTCTCGTGTGTTGATCAGAGTTGTGATTAAAGGGTTGGGTGGGCCCCGGGAAGATTTTCAGATTTCAAAGTGGGCCGCGGCATTCTTAAGTTTGGGAACACCTGGTCTAGCAGATCAATGCATTAGAGTCATTGCAAGACATTTCTATGAAAAGCTGAGGTCAGGGGAGAGCAGACAAACAACAACAACTCACTGGGTTTTAAG
>NC_139642.1:37548621-37576121 GCF_964638095.1 Poromitra crassiceps
ACAGTAGAGATAAGCATGTTATATGAAAGTACAGCTTGAAGTACAGATTTCATGATACGGCCCAAAGCTGAAAAACTTGGCAGAATGTCCAACAAAGACGAACAGAGCCTGGGACAACTTACTGTAGTCCAAAACTGCTGATAATACCTGACTACGTTTTTGTCATCTATTGCAACCATTTTAGGTGTTCCAGTGCCAGGGGGCCCTCATTAATGTAATTGGTTACACCTGCTTCACCTCCTGCTTTACTACCTCAAAATGGTCGCTGTGAAAAGGGCCTAAATGGCATAAAGTGAAGTCCCAGGACTCCCAGAGGAAAGTAGGCTACAGTAAGTGCATCATGATACAATACATAAATTATTATGCTTTTGTAGAGAAGAGTAGAACACTGTTGCACTATTATAGTGGAGCAGATTGTAGTATAACAAATTATAGTAGGCTATGGTACATGACAAGAGGTAGGAAAGCTTGCTTCACCAATGTCCTAGCAAACACATCTGTAGCCATCCTTGAGGTCCAGGAGAGAATCCTCTGTGCAAATGAAGTCTAAATATAGGCTACAACAGCCAGGCTAGAAAAACGACAGATAGGCTACCTGATGTGAATATTGTGATAAGGTGGATTTGTTTCCAAATGGGTTAGCGTGACACAGTAAACCATCTTGTCTTTAGCTGTCTTTACTCCAAAACACTCTGATAGCCCTTTTCCATGCACATGTACTGGCCTGCCTTGGCGCGACTGAAATAGACCCTTTTCACGGGGGCCATTTTGTGTCGAAAAGGCAGGGTAAACACAGGTGCAAGCAAAACACTAATGAGGGTTTCCAGCTTCCATGATTGCAAGTTGGAAACCCTCATGACTGTGACTAGTGGCTGTAAAACAGTAGACATGATATGACATGTCAAACTCCACCGTGTCCCATTGATCACACAGTGGTCACTGGTCAGTAAAGGCAGGGCGGTTTATCACAAACATACACAGTGTGCTACTCTATGACATCCCAACACAACAAACTCATAGACCCCCAATAAAAAGGTATTATGTTGAACTGCACCACTGTGAATTTCATCACCATTTACCCATCAAAAGTCTGACTCACATCATCCTCCTCTGTTTCACAGTGATAAACTCCATGTTAACTACTCCTTACAGGCTTGCTATTGTTGTTACTCGACTAGCCTTCTGGAAAGTACCAGAGGGTCCACACTGTTCCACCGCATGGATGCCCACACCTACTGTATTCAGTTCAGTGTCTTTGATAAATGCAAAGGGAAACAGACCTACAACTCGATGTTAAAGTCCCCATGAAGTAAAGTGAACTCCCATTACTCTTACTTCCTGGAAGATCATATGGAATTATATCCTGGAATATTTTTGTATTGCTTCAAAATGTGACATCAGATAGGCTACATGTCGCATGGGGAGTGATTTGATCTGAGCAGTTGGGCTGATTTGCATTTTCAGAGATGTGATTTGAATCGGATTTCAAAACGCCTACGGATGTGTTTTCATTCTAATCTGAAACGATCAGATTCCAAGTCTTTTTAGAGTGTTCAGACACAATCAGTCTTAAAAAATATATCTCTGACTTGGAAATGGGATATGCAGAGAAAAGGGATTTAGGTGAACACAGCTCATTGAACCAGATGAAGGATCGGCTCCTGATAATCCCCTACAAACAGCAAAATAAAATATGACATTAAATTTCAGCTGATGCTCTTAACAAAAGCAACTTACAGTGAGTGCAGTATAGAATGATATGAGCTTTCTTTCCTACACTACAAATACAAACCAATACAGTAAAAGGAGTGCAGCTCTCTGTATTGGCCCATGTGTCTATACTGTGTCCATGTATCTATACTGTGTCCAGATACTGTAGATACTCAGTAAACTCTAATTCAACTTCACGTGGATAGATGGAGAAGCACATGAGGATTAGAATAGCTGCTGTGCTGCTGCTCTGTAGTAGAAAAGTTGACTAACAGCCTGAAAACTCTTGCAGCATGGAGCAGAACTCATTGCGCAATATGCCACCTGTTTCCAACCATGTGCTGTGATTGGACATGACGCGTTCAGACCAGACGAGCGCTTATAACCACAAAATACAAACTTTAACCTAACTAATAACTCAAACAGTATCACTCTACCTGTGAGAATGGAATGAAGCAAACAAGGATGTTGTTGCTTAGCAATGGGGAGCAAACTTACTGTTGGTGGGGGCCAAAATATCAATAGGGATGACCCCCATTGGGTCACACACCGGTAACAAAATACATAGTGGGTGAAATGGAGTAGACAAATAAAAATGTGCAATCATGGAATATTTGCAAGATACTTTGATTTCAGTACAGTTGTCAAGTTGTGTATGATCACCATACACATGTAAAGGATATGAACACTTTCACTTCTTCTAAAACCCACTTCCTCCAGCAGACCTGCATTTCATTTGAGACTGCACCGAACCGACAAAACCAGACTCAAACACAACTACGTTTCCTCTCAGAACATCAGGAAATTCCCGGTTTAGTATTCCGTGAGAACCGAACAAACACAAAACTCACCCAGCTTGGAAAAATACTGAAATCTATCAATCAGCCAGAGATCACACAGATAGCTGAGCAAGGGGAGGCAGATTTGAGACATGGTTGACTTGTTCTCAACATATATAAAAAAAGATTAAATAAAAAATAAAAATCTTAATTAGTACTCTCAAGTGGTTCTCATGGGACCACCGGGGGTCTTTGAGGGGGTTCATGGGGGTCAGATTTGCTTAAATCATCAAATGGGGGATCTTGGCCCTAAATTAGGAGTCCTAAAAGTGAAAAAGGTTGAGAACCACTCCTCTGGTCTTCTATGGAGCTATTAAACCTTCTCCTCACTGCACCTGTTCCACCAAGTTGCCTCTCATCTCAAGCTGAACTACACTGAAACGAGTTAAAAGGACCTTCCTGATTTGCAAGATTATTCAAATATGTCAAGAAAGGTTTACTGTGGACAGAGGAAACTCAAACTCAGATAACTGCTAAACAGACAGATAAAGTGATGAGTCAGACCTTGTAGACATCTCCATAGGTTCCTCCTCCAACTCTCAGCAGGATCTCAAAGTCATCCTGAGGGTTCCTGGTGGAAATGTCCAGAGCCGCTCTGTGTTGGGAATCCATCTCGACTGGTAGTAGCACACCTGCTCCTTGGTCATGTCACTCTCTCTCTCTCCTCTCCAGTCTCTCTCCCTCACACACACATACACACACTCACTCACTCACTCACACAGACACAGTGGCTTCTACATAGGCAGCAGAACAGGCTGGACAGCCTCACTCTCAGGTCTTCACCTCCTGCCTCCACTTGACAAACGGCAAGCAAAGAAAGTTGCAGGGAGAGACGGGGACTCTCTCTCTGAGTCTGATTGTCTTCTCTCTCTCTCGCGCTCTCTCTCTCTCACACACACACACACCTTCCTGTTTCTGTTTCTCGCCGTGCGATCGACCCTCCCCTCCTCACACCTTCCTCTGTTCTCTCTCAAACGTTTTTTTTACAGCTCATTTGCATAATCCTATTTTATTTCCTGTTAGGTGTGCATGTAAGAGAGAGAGAGAGAGAGAGAGAGAGAGAGAGAGAGACAGAGATAGAGAGATAAAAGGAAACCGACAGAAAGAATCCATTATTTTTTATTTTTTTTTACATTTTAACATTTTACAGAACAACACACGAAGAAAGAAAACAAAAACAGGCTCAGACACAGAGGGGAAAAAAACAACATACATATGTATATACTATATATGTGTATACTAAGGACATTCAGTGTTACAACATAGTGCTACCATCCACATATGGTGCTTATGTGCTTCTAAGAGATGCTGTGTGTGGGGCTCCACGCAAGGGGTCCCGGAGTCACCTGTCACCCCTGACCCCATCAAGATAGGCCAGAAACAGGTAGCCTAGGTAAACCCAGCCCCCACGTGACCTGCTCTCTCAGTTCCCAGTCACCTAGTGACTGAGAACAGGTCTGAGAGCAGGTCACGTGGGGGATGGGTTTACCCAGGCTAAGAAACAGGTCCTAGACGACTGAGAATTTGAGTGAGTTGGTCCTCAGGAACCTGAGTCTCAGTTGTGGAGTTAACCACAACTGAAATGAAGGTGAAGAGGGAGACTTCCATTCCTTCAGAATTAGTATTTTGGCGACAGTTGTCCCCTGTGTCAGAGACTGTTGCACAGCTGCAGGGAAGTTCAGAGTTCTACCTCCGGCTGAAGGGTTATTTTGCCTGCCTTAGAGTACCAGTCAAATATCCTGGCCCAGAATCCCGCTAGTGAAGGATAAAACCAAAAGGCATGAGATACGTGCCCTCTGACACCTGACACCTATCGCACAGTGGTGAAACAGAAGGGTAGATCTTATGCTTAGAATAGTGAAGACGATGAGTGACTTTAAATGGATCAGCTGGTGTCTACTATTAACTGAGCAGAGTTGTATCACAGACAGACTCCTATCCCATATAATGTCAGATAACTCAATACCAAGTTCCCCCTGCCACGTTTCTCTAATCCTCTCAGTAGAGGCCATCATAGGCGATTGTACGTTGGTGCACCGGGCCGGCTGCACGTGCAACCACTAGTTGCCAGATGATTTTTTATTTTATGTTGACATATAAACGATAGTTGATGAGGGCCGGCTCACCCTACAGGCGAAACAGCCTCCTGCCTGGGGCGGCTAGGGCGCTCTGTAGCCCTCACAAAACAACAACAAACAAACAAAAACCACTGGTGTGCACCCAGGCACCCCCTCCTTTTCCCGCACGCTGCATACAGGTTTGGAAATTATTGTTTGTCCGTTGCACTCTAGGGGAGAGCAGAGCAAGGAAGTAACCATTCTACACTAAAACGGATATTGAGGGGTATATATACACCACTCTCATAATATGACATGTGTGTATCACTTAGGGTGTCGAGTCATAGTCTATTTTTGTATTTGTCTTTATTGAATGTTCCACCTTCGGTCAGGACGGCCGAATCACTGCCGATCTTTCGGAAAAGACTAAAGACACCTTTTCATGCTCCATCTGGGCCCTTCTTGATCTAACTTCTTTCTCTCTCTTTAAAAAAAAAAAAATCTAAACTAACCTTAAAGTCCCTGGAAACCAAAATCCACAAAAACGTTCTAACTATGTTATTTAGGGTCTTATGTTAGTAATTATGTGTCCCAGAAATTATTATACATTACTTTCAACCCAAAGCCTTAAAATCGACACTTTTCTACAAGATTCTACAAGGTACTTCCTCATTGAAGAGAGCAGTGCGCGAGGTGCTAAAATGCAGGAGCTTATGACGTCATAAGCTCTATATAACCTTTGTACACGCGCGCAACTCGCCCTTCTCCTTTTGTCCGTTCTTTGCCCCCAGTGACAGCGCTCCCTCAGTGTCTGTCTCCCTCCCACTCTGTGCCGAGCGCTATGCTTCTCTCTCTCTCTCTCTCTCTCTCTCGGGACTAGTGAGAGAGAGAGCACAGAGAGAGACACACAGGCTGGTGACGCGAGGTTACTCACACACACACACACACACACACACACACACAGAGTAGCGCTGTGCAGTCGCAGCAACAGTCTCTCCCTCTCCGAGCAACGAACACACACACGCACACGCACACACACACACACACACACACACACACACACGGTGTGTGTGTGTTCGACACACGCACTCGATCTCTCTTTCTCCGTTTCCCTCCCCCCCGCTCTCTCTCTCTCTCGGAGACCTGTAGTCTTGCACGCACGCACACACACGGGACACGCCCACACAGTCCGCGGGAGAAAATACACTCTAAAATATAATTGATTCTCATGACTTTTGGCATGACTGTCAAACCTAAATTTATATACTTTGCGACGTTCATCATCGTTCAAATTTGGCTGGTGGCTTATTAACATAGATTCCTGTGATGTGATAACTCAAAATGCTAAATTATAATAAAATATTTCTGGTTTCCAGGGACTTGTACCACTGTTCCTTCAGAAGTTGTAGTTGTCATAGACTGTGTTACATAGTTGATTGCTCTATTGCTGACAAAAATGTGTTATTGTAAGTCGCTTTGGATAAAAGCGTCTGCCAAATGACGTAATGTAATGTAATGTAATGTTCCAAAACTGCATGTTTAACTAAGAATAGGCTAATGATTATTTCCACTCACCACTTATTTAATGTGGTTACTTTACTTTGTGGTCAAAAGTTTGGAAGGAACAATGCATGCTGGGGGATATGCAAACGTTTTTGTCCAATGGGTCCAATGGCATTGCTCTCTGTCAGAACTTGCTTGGATGTCCTGATGTTGGTTTAGTAGCAAAGGTAAACACAAGTTAATAGCAGCATTCACTATAGACTCTTTAGTGAATACTTCTTCATTTTGCTCACAGAGTGCACCAGATTAATGCATTTTACTTTAAAATTTACAAAGTTTCTTTGTCCTGGGGGGGCTGTGCTCCCCCAGGACAAAGAAAATTTGTAAATTTTAATACCCCCCAGTCAGAGTCCTATTACCTTCTTGGTGGTGCAACCCCTGTTTGGAAAGCCTAGAATCGCCTATGGAGGCCATGGTGCAGTTATCAAACAGACATACAAATCTGGAAATGAGATGCTTGGAGTAAAGGAGGGCTCAGCAAAACATAAAAAAAGCATGCTCATCTGGAAGTGCTACAAAGTCATGAATCATGGATCGAACATAATTTCTGACTTGCAGGTATCTAAACCAGTGTGTAGCTTTTTGAAGTTTGCGAGCACATTTAAAACAACTTACGTTGACCAACGTGCTGTACAGGCAATACATCACAACAAATACAAAACAAAAACAATAAAGAAAACAGTAACAATAAACAATAGAAATTAAAATCAAAATGTCAAGCTTAACTAGAGTCAAAGGCCAGAAAGAATATATATATATTTTTTAGGTGCATCTAGAGTCCAAGCTAACATGAACAGGCAAGCTGTTCCACACCCATGGTTCCACAGAACAGGGGCAGCCACTGCAAAGGCTCGGTCGCCTTTGCTTTTGTGATTGGAACTCGGGACATGCAGGAGCAGCTGGTCACCAGACCTCAGTGCTCTACTGTAGCTGCAGTATAAATAGGCTATATTAGTATACAGTATAGGCTATATAGTATAATAGTTCTGCAAAAGAGGCAGGCGCTAGTCCATTCAAACCTTAAAAACAATCAACCTTAAAATCAATCAGGAGCAGTGAACAGAGGCCATACTGGCGTAATATGGTCAGGCTTCTTTTACCAGTTATATATTATTTATTGATTTATTATTATATTATATTAGGAGCCGAGCAGCTGCGTTCTGCACTAGCTGCAAAAGACGGCGTGATGACTCATCTAGGCCCACATACAAAGAATTAGAATCATCTAGCCTAGAGGTCATAAACATCTTTGGAGGAGAGATACCTCGGCTAAACGTCTGAACTGAAAAAAGCTAGTTTTGACAACTGAACTAATCTGCCAAATGTAAAAGATCTATTAAGGATCACACCAACTGAGGTTGAGGAGGATAAGATTAGGAGTACCTTCAGGTTGGGGTAAGAGTTAAGGTTAGGGAGTAGGGAATGAATGTAGTCAGCGTCCTCACAAGTAGAGCAATACCAACCTCCACATACTTGGAAGGAATGTATGGGTGTCTACGTGTGGCTTGTAGCTGATTAATTGCAGTTGTGCTGTTTGGGGTTTCCGTGCAGGTTTGCACATACAGAAGTGTGTGTAAGTGTGTGTGTGTGTGTGTGTGTGTGTGTGTGTGTGTGTGTGTGTGTGTGTGTGTTTGTGTGCATGTGTGTGTGCGTGCGTGTGCGCGTGTGAGAGAGAGTGTGTGTGTGTGCGCGTGTGTGCGTGTGAGAGAGAGAGAGAGAGAGAGCAAGAGTGTGTGTGATGTGTGTATGTGTTGCAGCTCTGCTCTCGTGCTCAGAGCTCCCTTTCAGCTTCCTGTTCAGTAGCATTTTCACACCACTGAATAAGGAGCGCCTGTAACGTACCGTAAAATATTAAAAATGAAAAAAGAAAACTAATAAGCCGCTGCAGGACTGAATGAAACATGTATTTTATGGTGCTGGCAGGTGCAGGGGAAAAACACTGCTGCAGTGTTGATTCTCCCTGCACACCAAAGTCTCTAGAAAAGGTTCCTTTATTTTACATGAGGTAAAAAGTTTAAGCAAAGGAACTTTTTCTAGAGGCTTGGTGTGCAGGAGGCAGGAGCAATCAATACTTTGCAATATTAAAAAGTACTCAGACATCAGCTGCTTCATTTTACTGAGAGGTTTACGATGAGTGTCTGGCCTGCAGGGTGAACAAACACTGTTAACCAAAGTTTCATTGATTGTAATACATCCTGCTATTCATAGACTAATGCCTTACAGCAAGGTGTGTGTATTTAGTTTGAATATGTCAAGTTTATTCATAGACTTTCTGACAAACAGGTTTGTCAGAAAGTGCTTTACAGAACACAACAAGCATATTGTATATTAAGTACATTCGACGGAATACTATATTAATTATATTTTCAGAATGTTGTTTGAGTAAGCATTAAGCAATCATGTCTGCTAGTAACAACTGTACATTCCCCTACTTCCAACCAATACATTAATATACATTGCCGTTTATTTTATTTGAATGCTTTACTAGAGTAATTTTAATTGCTTATTGTATATATTTGTGTGCTTACATTCTACTTGTCTTTGCCACTCTGCTGCTGCAACGACCTACAGTATTTTCACCATGCTTCAAGTTTCATCCTATCTTACCAAGGGAAACAAAAACAGATAGAAACAGCAGATGGAGATACATGTATAGTGTAGCAGTGTGACGACCTTATTTGACCTTTATCCCCCAATCTTCCCCAGACACCCGGCTCTCTGAAAGCTGGCAGCCCACAGTCTCAGGTCTACCGTGTGTTTCAGAGACGCCCACATGTGACAGACACAAATAACTGCCTCAAACTGAACTGTCTGTGCCACATGGGAATGGCTAGTGAGGCTGTAAAATAAAGATGCACTCCAATCATCCTAAACCGCCAGTAGAGCGATGCTTTCGTTTGTTATGTCAGGATAACATGTCATGTTGTGTTATGTTAGGTAACGTTAGTTATGCTGCGTTATGTTACATTATGTTGTGTTATGTCAGCAGCCTATATAGAGTAATAGTATATACTACAATATATTCTACCTGTTCTGCTCTCTCTCCTCTTCCCCTTTCCCCTGCTCCTTCCCCACCTCCTCCCTCTCCCTGCTCTCGCCTCCCCCACATTCCCTGTTCCCTCCTCACCTCCTCCCTTTCCCTGCTCTCTCCTCCCCCGCATACCACCGCTCTCCCTCCCCTGCTCCCTCCCCACCTCCTCCCTTTCCCTGCTCTCTCCTCCCCCGCATACCACCGCTCTCCCTCCCCTGCTCCCTCCCCACCTCCTCCCTTTCCCTGCTCTCTCATCCCCCACATTCCCTGTTCCCTCCTCACCTCCTCCCTTTCCCTCCTCTCTCCTCCCCCGCATACCACCGCTCTCCATCCCCTGCTCCTTCCCCACCTCCTCCCTTTTCCTGCTCTCTCCTCCCCCACATTCCCCCCGCTCTCCCTCCCTTGCTCCCCCCACCTCCTCCCTTTCCCTGCTCTCCCCTCCCCCACACTCCATCCCCCTTTCTCCCTTTCTCTCTGGCTCTCTCTATCATATACTTGTCCAATCATGTTGTTATTATTACTACTGTAATTGTCAGCTAGATTTAGCTAGACATATTCTCTGTGAAGTCCTCTGAGACATGCTTGTGAATTAGGGCTATACAAATAAACTTGACTTGACTTGAATAGATTGTTAGCTTAGGTTAGGTAATACTTGAGATTATGGCTGTGCTACCTCACTGTTTGTTTTTTTGGCTGCGACCAGAAGCTCTATAGGTCACTCTGTCGGCCGGTCCACAAACAGTTCACTACCCTTTAGCGGGCAAAGTTTTCGCCATTGGAGGTTGAAATTGGGCATGGAGGTCAAGAATTGTTCAATAGCTACTATTATTGGCAGCCGCTCAATATGGAGGAGGCGCTGCTTTTTGTACCCATGAAGTGGATACTGACCGCTATCTTGCATTACAGTATAACTGTATATATCAACCTGCCATGTTATCATCCTGTGTGTTTCTTATGTGTATGCATTATTGTGGTTGCCGTCTGGGCACTCATGTAACTGACTGACTCCCATCATTTGACTGCACTATTACTGTTTATGTCCTTTGCATACTTTATGTGGACATAAATAAATATTTCAAATGTGTGTGTTCATGCAAATCGTGCAAATTTCCAAATGGCAGAGGCAGAGTTGGTGGGCTGCCCATACCATGCTGCATTTTTGGGAAATGTGCACATTTAGTGCCATTTAAGATGGCCTAGTAGTAGTTAGAGAGATTGTCCCTGGATCACCCACCTGTCTGCAACCCTCTGTTCTGCTGAAGTGTCCATGAGCAAGACACTGAACCCTGCAGCTGACACTAGCAGGATCAATAATGCATGACAGTATTGTCATTTTTGGTGGAATGATGCAATTTTTTGTGAGACTGTGTGAAATGCTGCTCAACAATACCTCGCTCTAACTCAGCTCACCCTTGTATGCAAGCAGCAGTCAGGTCCCTATGTACAGGAACCACATCAGTCTGGACCCTATGTACAGGAACCCCATCCCCGAACATTTGTCAACGATGGAGAAGACAAAAGTAGACAAAAATACAAATATGCATAAACCCCTGAATATGGTCAAACGTCAAAACTAGGCTACTTTAAAGCTTGAAATTATTAAAGCAAAATCACACTCTTTCCAGGTGTGTAGTGCTATCTGGAGAACACCTACAGTATAAGGAACAACACCCACACTATTTTACTATTGTGAAAATAAACCCTTGGAGAAAAAGTATGGGAGCTCCGCTCCCCTGCGCTCCCACAGCACTCCCACAGCACTACACCCCTGCTCTTTCCTCACCTGTGACAGTTTTGGTTTACATGTTCCCCCAAGAGTGTCTGCTGGGCTCCTCTGTCGAGTCGCGTCTGGTGGAGGCTCCACTATCTAGTCAGCTCCACTGTTAGGACAGGAAAGACAATGCAAAAAATACAAAATAAAATTGTGTAGACACTTCCAGTGGAAATCATTTTGTCATTGATTTATACTTCATTAATTAGCGTAAATAAACACATTACAATGTGAAAACTATGAATTCATTAATGAGGGATCGGCGTGACATCACATCCACCCAGAAATACGGAACTCCGCAGCAGTTAACTAGTATGAGTTGAGCCAAACAAATGTTAATATCTCAAAAACTCTACATCACATCAATTATATTTTGACATTCTGAGTGAGTGCAGAAGTAGCTCAAGAGTTTGATGTATAACATATGCATGTCGTATTAAAGTTGTGTGTGAACGGTCGCAGTTTTTATAATGTAAACAGCACGGCTAGAGTGAGCATCACTGGTGATGCGGTTTGTTTACCAAAATGCTCAAAATGCTGATTGGCTGATCCCTCGTATTGATTGTGTGGGTATATCTATGCCAGTGTAGCAACATAGTAGCCTTAGCCTATATATCAATTAGCGTTAATTCTACTAGTAACAGTAGCCTATCTTATATCGATTTATTTATTCTGTCAAAATAGGACATAAACAATTAACTAATAGCCTAGAAAAACAGAAAGCTTGTTGATTGGACAATTGGAGCTTCTCTTCTTGTCCTTCTCAAAAAACAGACACACTTCAGTTAGAGCAGCTACAGTAGACTCCTCTCACCATATTACCTCTATACACACTTCAGTTAGAGCAGCTAGACTGCTCTCCCCATATTAACTCTATACACACTTCAGTTAGAGAGGAGTTACAGTAGACTCCTCTCCACATTACCTCTTTACACACTTCAGTTAGAACAGCTACAGTAGACTCCTCTCCCCATATTACCTCTTTACACACTTCAGTTAGAGCAGCTACAATAGACTGCTCTCTCAATATTACCTACAGTATATACCTACACACTAGAGAGCAGTTACAGTAGACTCCTCTCACCATATTAGTTACACATATCAGTTAGAGCAGTTACAGTAGACTCCTGCCCATATTACCTCTTTACACACTTCAGTTAGAGCAGCTAAAATAGACTGCTCTCTCCCCATATTACCTCTAGGTCCTACTGGTGTTCCGCTTACGTCACGCTCTGTCATGCATGCGCACTCATGTCAGCAAAACATCCATTGAACATTACACTTGACTACTCGACTCGTTCATAATTTCCCTTTGAAGAAAAATAGGCAATTCATTCTCAAGGACACCTTACTGCAGCCAGCTGTCAGCGTGTACTATTGTGAACAGAAGAGGGCGATAGAGGAATTAATCTTCACCGCAGCTTGCTGCTAGGAACAAAACGTGCTAGGAACCAATATAGCTGGGTGCATATTCGCATGAAAAGCGGAAGTGACACTTTATAAATTATTCAATGTAATGAGTAGATATCAGATATTTAGAGATCATAGCGCTGTATATATTTACTTTTGCAAACGATATGTGTTGTTTAGCACTTCCCAAGCACCTTTACTGAGCTCCCAGTGTTTGATTTAATATCAAAACTGGTCCGTCCTCTCTTCGGTCCGCTTGATTCTTGTTCCTTCCTTTCCGATCGGGTTTTCCCTCCGCCCGGTTCTTTTTCTACTCTTTCGTCCACGTGTGGATTTTATTCAATCTTTCACCAACAGATTGGACACAAATCTAGAACAAATGGCCTCTTCCTTCGAGCAGATGAGAGCGAACGTGGGGAAGCTCCTACGCGGAATCGATAGGTACGGATGCCCGTTAAAAGGACTGATAACAACCGAAAGCTAACGTTAGCTTACCTTAATTTGCTAATTTTAAGCTATCAGCAGCCCATTCACTGTGTGTGTGCAAGTCTTTTCGAGATCTGTCTAATGACAGCTTCAATGAATTATACCTGTATAAAAGCCCTTCAAGGCATTGTGCTTCATCTCAGTTCTGGTTTGTTGTGGTAATAGCTGGCCTGACCATCGACAAACTTCAACAAATTGGCACTTCTCGGCAGTGTCACGTTAGTTGAAAGACTGGTGACAAAAACAAATATTCTACAAGCGTTAGCTATTCTGGACTTCTACCCAGTTTCCTTTGTGGTGATGGTGGTGTTATACGCTCCCCAACACAAAGATGGAAGTTCAGCCTCCTTGTGACAGCTGCTGTGTCACACACTGCCAGATGCTGTGTGGCTAAACTGATGTTGCATGGCTGGCTTGGCTGCTCTTTACAATGCATACAAACCAAATATGGTCAGGAATATTTTCTTTTTGTATCCTGTTTTTGCATTTTGTTTTATTTTTTGTCTGTCATGTAATGTGCATTGTTGTCTTGGACCCCAGGAAGACTAGCTGTCATCTAGGCGTCAGCTAATGGGGATCCTTTTAAATAAACAAATGTAGGAAGTGTATCGTTGACAGTGGTACTAGTAGCATACGACACAATAACAAAACACAGCATACAATAGAATATCCATAACATACAGAAAGGTACAGCAAACAACATCCAGTGAATTGTCATTATGCCAATTCTTTGCTGAAACACTGACGCCATCTGCACCTGAACATGCATAATGAGCTGTGTCTGTTCTCCCAGGTACAACCCAGAGAACCTGGCCACACTGGAGCGCTATGTGGAGACACAAGCCAAAGAGAATGCCTATGACCTGGAAGCCAACCTGGCCGTCCTCAAGCTGTAAGTCACTCTGCCTGACTGTTCGCCTTGGCAGCCGAGGTGGCAAATTAATACCAGCCCCCACCCACATTTTTGTCCGACAGCGAGACACTGGTACATTTGTGTAATCTATCCGCATAATAACTATTATTTGGAGGTTCCATTCAGATCTTGTTGGCTGGTAAAAGTCATTTTTTTAATGTGTGCTATGCATCAAATGTATCTCTGTTTGCTTGTCTTTCTCTGTCTCAGTAGTTACTGTATGTGGGATCAACATGGCAAGGGTTGTTATATGTATGTTATATGCCGTAGTGTCAATTTTTCACTGCTTTTCTGGTGCTGTTAGTTTTCTCTGTTGACTTCCAAAGCCAGTTTTTTATTCACTTCCTTTTTATCGATTGTTTATGCCGTTTTCAACACAAGTAAAAAAAAAAATGTTTTGATGCATTAAAACATACATTGAAGTGCATAGTAATATTTAAACATTCGCAATGAAAATGTTATTTTACAGTTCTGAGCAACAGATTATATTCCAGAGCAAAATGGTTCTCAAAGAGGGGTCCTCAGGTGTAAAGGCGACAGCTGTAATCCTCAATTCATGTCCTGCAGGTACCAGTTCAACCCCGCCTACTTCCAGACGACTGTGACGTCCCAGATCCTGCTGAAGGCCCTGAGCAACCTGCCGCACACAGACTTCACCCTCTGCAAGTGCATGATCGACCAAACACACGTATCCTTTTGGTGCAGGGGGGAGTGAATGGGCCAGTGTGTTTATAGGTGGTTTAGAGCTGGGAAGGGGGGGTGGGGTCTGTCTTGGGGTCGGGGTGTGTTTCCTTGACTACTGTGTCGCAGCAAGAGGAACGCCCCATCAGACAGATCCTGTACCTGGGGAACCTGCTGGAGACCTGCCACTTCCAGAGCTTCTGGGTACGACACACACACACGCACACACACACACACACACACACCTACACACCTACCTACAGTTAGATTAGATACACATTATGTTATCATTCTGAAATCCATCTGCCCGTGCTCCAATCTATGAGTTTGAATCTGAACCACCAGTGGTTTGCACCAATCAGCTTCCTATGAGGCAGCTACGGGCGGGCTTTGGTGTGACGCCAGTGAGAGTGAGCCTGTGATAGACATGATAGACAGATGGTTCATCCAATCACCTGCCAGGAATTTTTTTAAAGTGCCTGCCCTTTGAAACGACTTGTTCTATGGTGGTTGTGTGAAAACAAACCATCTGGCAGTGTCAGGTTATACTTTTATTGTCCCTGAAGGGAAATGTGCTTTGCAAGCAGGTTTACTAAAGTTTAAAGAATACAGTCTACAAATCACACTCAACAGTCAATGAGATTAAGGAGACACCTAGCCATAAAAGTCTCTTATCTGTCTCTCTCAAACACACACAAATACAGAATGCACTTTCTGTTTACCTTTTGATTCCTGTTCTACACACAATCGGCTGTCTATCATGGTCTCACATCCCTAACATGATGACATCTGTCTTTCTGTTGCTTGCCTCCTCCTTCTCTCATGCCTTTCTCCACTCCTCCTCCTCTCCAAACTCCTCCTCCTCTCATGCCTTTCTCCACTCCTCCTCCTCTCCAAACTCCTCCTCCTCTCATGCCTTTCTCCACTCCTCCTCCTCTCCTCCCTCCTCTCCTCTCCACTCCTCCTCCTCTCCTCCCTCCTCTCCTCTCCACTCCTCCTCCTCTCCAAACTCCTCTTTCTCAAAGTGTTTGTCCTCTTCTGATGTCTTCTAATCCCCTTCACCCCCCTTGTCTTCCTGACAGACGAGTCTGGAGGAGAACAGAGAGCTCATCGATGGCATCACTGGCTTCGAGGACTCTGTGCGCAAGTGTGAGTATAATATAATTTCAATGATCACAACGGAGGTTGAGCTCGTAGGGGACATTCACACCAAAAGCGTTTTTTTCAGTCAGAACGCTATGAAAATCATGTTGAGAGCGCTTCCATTGTGCACAAAACACAGCGCACGGAGCGTTTTTTTTTGGTGCTCTTGTTTGTTTTCCCCTGTAGTCGCGTGCAGTACCGATCAGAACACAACGACCATACGGATGGTAGGCAGCTAGTTTTGCCTGTTTGATGTTGTTCGCTGTCAACACGGAAGCCAGATTGTTGCAAATTCTGGCAGCAGCGGCGGTTGAAAATCCCTCGGGACGAGAAAAGGCAGGAGGAGTGAAAAACACGATCAGGGCGCTTTTCCTCTAATGTTCAACTTTTTTCAGCTTTAAAACGCCCACAGCGCTCCTCCAAAAACAACAGATGCCACCAGCGCTGAAACGCCAGGTGCGTTCATTAAAAGAGGAGCACGTCTAGCGCGTCCTTACATAGAGAATTAATTACAGAAAGACGCTGGCAGCTCCAAAACACTTTTGGTTTGAATGTCCCCTTACAGTATATGAAAGGACGGGGCACTTCTCTTGCTTTTCCCACAAACACTCCCCCCTCCCCTAGCTTTAAACCAATGTATATGGCTTTTGAGAAGTGTTGGTGAAGGATTCTGGTCAAAATCTCCACATTTGAGAGTAAACTGTTAGAATTCGACATACTGTATAATTCTCATGCAGCGAGGGTGCCCTCTAGGGGTTGGAACCCACTTTTGCAGGTGGGTCTAAGTGGCTGATCTTGGGTTCTGATGACGTCAACAAGAACCCCTTTCCCACCCAGAGTCAGTCTAACCCCCGCTCCCCAGCTAATCCCCGGTTGAGAGTCTTGATTTGCATTTTTTTAAATCCCAAATAGAGGCAGGTCTGCCAGAATTCTGGGGTCTTAATTCCCCTTTAAATTAATAAAAACCCAACTTTCAGATATCTTAGTTTGTTGAGATCAAGACTTTTTTCTTCCCCTCTAATAAAAACGATTCTGACTGATATTCTGATTCTGGTATTGCAGTCGTATAAACATTGACTGTTGTTTAATTCTTCTCCCTCTCCAGTCATCTGCCATGTAGTGGGCATCACCTACCAGAACATTGAGCACCGGTTACTGGCTGAGATGCTGGGAGACCCTCTGGGTAAGAACCTGGACCACTTCATGAGTCTAGAGAACCAAGGTCCTGCCAGAGAGATGTTTGACTGGATGTTTATAAACTTGTGTTGTCACAGTATTTATAATGGGCGACATTGCATGTTATAGCCATTCCTGTGATACTGTAAAATGCCGTTTTATAATCTGCCACCATGGTGCAGGTACACCATGTTATGCGGGACATTATGTCGCCATGGGATATCTGTGTCTGTGCTTAGATGCATTTGCAAGGAAATCAGAAAAGGGGATTCAGGGGGTCCGCAGCAAAAAGGGGAATAGTTTATTTCACAATGACAGGAATGTATGATTGGTCATGGGTTTCATAGACTTTCTTTAATCAAACATCTAAAAGCTAAATTCTTATCAGATGGGGGCCCTGGGACTAGAGATGCATTTGCAACCTTCTCGTCACCAGCCTGCTCTCCCCCTCTCTCTCTCTCCCTCTCTCCAGACACACAAGTGAAGGTTTGGATGAGTAAGTACGGCTGGACGGAGAACGAGGATGGACAGATCTTCATCTACAACCAGGAGGAGAGCGTCAAGCCCAAGAACATCGTGGAGAAGATTGACTTTGAGAGTGAGTGGTGCTGCGCAAACTCATTAATACAATTTCCCCTGCAAGCTTCTTTTTTGTGTGATGATTCAGCTTGTCTCCCTCCATTAATCCATGCCTCTCGTTTGTAACTGAACTGCATTTAATAGGTTGAAAGCATGACATGTTTTCTAGCATTAATCTGGTGAGCACATGTTATTTGAAGAGCAGGCAGTTCTTATGTTGTAATTGAATGTACTGTATATTGGTTTCCATGCTATTTTCAGTGACTGGGAGTCCATGTTTGACGTTCTTAACCTGTAGGGGCAGTGCAGCGGTAGTTTCCCTCCCTACCAACACAAAGGTCGCCGGTTCAAGCCTCAATTTACATCCGGCTTGGTTGGGTGTCTATACAGGAACAATTGGCCGTGTCTGCGGGTGGGAAGCGAGAATAAGTGTATGAGTCCGGTCGCTGCACTAGTGCCTCCTCTAGTCAGTCGGGGGCCCTATTTGGGGGGAGGGGAACTGGGGGGAATAGCGTGATCCTCCCACGCGCTACGTCCTGCCGGTGAAATTCCTCGCTGTCAGGTGAAAAGAAGCGGCTGGCGACTTCACATGTATCGGAGGAGGCATGTGCTAGTCTACAACTCTCCCCAGATCAGCAGAGTGGGTAGAGCAATGACTAGGACAGCTTGGCAGGGGGAATTGGCAGTACTTGATGAGAAAATAAAAGGTGAAGTACGTAATTGGGGAGAACATAGGAGGAAAATCCCCAAAACTTGATGGGAAAAAAATCTTAACCTGATTTCTCCTCCCTCCTCTCTCTTGTTCACTTCTTTCCTTCTACACTTCTGTCCTTGCTTTCCTCTCCACAGGTGTATCCAGCATCATGGCTACATCTCAGTGATGCAGACACACACAACAAATCATAATAGTCTTTTACAAACCGGTCTTCTTTTTCTCTCAATACACTCGTTTTGCAATAAATGTAATTTATCATTACACCCCATGTCTCTGTGTGGTCTTCGCAGTGTTCTGAATGTTCTTCAGCTTATTATCTGCTTCTCCACAGAACACTTATCAGAGCTCCTTGCCTTGGAAATGTCCACCAGTTAGGGACTGTCCGATATTTAGGTGGGGAGCGGTAAAATATGATATATCATAAAAAAAGAATCAACTGCCCTCTCTGACAATTATATAATTTTCTCTCTGCCCTCCCCCTGCATCTGTAAAAAAAACAACGATCTGCCCTCCCCCACCCACAAGTTCACAATTTTTAATTGTATACAGTAACATTTAGGTCGTATGTTTAAAAATAAAATGGGAACAGGTTCAACTAATGCCGCAGTCACATTTTTGACAGCGCAGGCTCACACATAGTGCAAATCTCCCACACACACTGCATCCACGCATCATAGCGATTTCATTAACCATTAATCTTGATAGCTGACATTGAAATAAATTATGCTAATGTTGGTTCCACATGCAAATGCTTAACGTGGCTTCATTGGATCAATATCGCTCGACTGTAGCCCACCTGAAGCCACTTTTCCTTTGTTCAATAATAACGCCTGGACATCTGCACTGGTATCTGATGGGCAAACTGAGTTAATACTCTTCTTGGGGTTGATGCAGGTAAACCTTGCCTCTTTTTTCTCACAGGGCTTTTGTTTGAGTCTTGCAATCAAATTGGATTTTCTGAAGAGAAAGATCATATATTTTAGATATTGGTCTATTCATAGTAATGTTATTCCATTGCACACATCTGCATACTTGAGGAGATAATGCCTGCTATTCAGAACCTAACGTGAAATGGAATAATACATGGCCAGAACGCAGGACAGTAACTTTTAAATCTGAATAATGCTGGTTCCTCTTACCATTTTCTTCCATAGGGCACTCAAGTCAAATTGTCTGAGGATAAACTAATGGTTTAGACCAGGGGTTTTCAAAGGGGGAGGCGTGCCTCCCCTGAGGAGCTCCAAGCAGCATCACGGGAGGCTCAGTGAATGGAAGGGGGGCTTATTACATTAGTTATCAAAAGGAGATCACATAGAATAGCCTAAATGTGTGTGATTTAGTTACGGTAATAAGTGTAACTACTAGTGAATTACAGTAGTTATGAGCAAGACCTCGATCACTTTAGAATGGAGGACATATTCTGAGTTATAAAGTTAAAAGTAAACTTAATTTAGTTATTTGGACACTTAACACTTCTAGTTTAGTCATGTTACTTAAGAACTGGCCGTATTAAGTGTTATTAAGGAAGAATAACTATTGTGGTACTACCACCTGACCTTATAAGGCACAACATACTGAGCAAAGCATATTAAGAGCATAATTAATGCACAACAACTTACTATAAGCAGTAATTAGGAGGTTATTGAGGGAAAACTGTTAATTAATGGCCTAGTAGTTGTAGAATATGATCATGCAGAATAGGGCATTAATAACTGCTTTATAATGAGTAATGAACTGCTAATATGCATGCTAATATGGAACTAGTTTGTGGTTAATATGTGTACCATAATATAAAGTACTTGCTGTGACTATCCTAGAGGTCACAATAGGTTGCTGGTTGGAGTCTGAAGGGATGCACAAAGTGTCTGTGGTTTTATTTGACTAGTTAGCTTGCCATTCAATTCAGTTGTTTAGCTGATGAGTGATGATTGAATGTTTCTATGATTCATCTTTAATGTATTAACATGCCCAAATGTCATCAGTAGCTTAGCTTCTTAGCTAATCTAAAGCTGTATAACATTTTTGGCATGTTAAGCCCACATGCCCAACATACAGCCAATCACACTGCGTGAAGCCGTGATGTCATCTGTAGTCGCGGGGACCCCAAACATATCTGGCAGGCCGAGTAGATCCCGTACCCACACCAGTAAAGCTAGTGGAGCACTTCCTAAAGTGTGGTTCCCCTAGGATTCATTGAGGGAGTTCCATTGAGTCCACCAGCAAAATAATTAGTTTAATGTCAGTCCCCTCACCTACAGCAGAGACAGACTTACTCTCAGATTGTTCCAGCAAAATTAAGATTCATTTAACCTGGCCTGAAGCGTCTTTGCTTGGAGGTCGTTGACCTCAAAAGGTATAATGGGAACCCTAGTCTACAGCAGGGTTTCCCAAACCTTTTGATGCCGAGGACTCTAAAACTGATATATTTTATAACATGCTGGGTTTCCCAAACTTTTTCATGTCGAGGACTTTTAAACTGATATATTTTAACAGGGTTTCCCACATTTTGACATTCAAGGATCCTCAAAGGGAGATGCTTTAGACCAGGGGTTCCTGAACCTTTTCCCCAATAAATCTTGTTAAAATCATTAAATCGTTATAATTGGCTAAGTGGGTGGGTGTGGGCAGCGGCAGTGTTTGCCATGATTCTGATGTCATCAGTGATGTCACTCGAGCAACTGTGTTTGCCCAACTGTGATCTCACTCAAGCAGTTATGATGTCATCAGTGATGTCACTCGAGCAACTATGATGTATGCTGCGTTCAAGTGCCGTGAATACAACATAAATCCACTTGAACGCCCCCTCATGTGATATTCACGACTTGGTATGTGGAATCTTTCTGAAAGCTTCGAAGCTTGCCGGACACCATGGACGTTGATGGAAAGTAAATATAAGGCAGGCGATTGGGCGGGTTCCATAACTACAGCCATGGCATATCATCTCCAGAGTCTCCACCCTACATGCGCTCAATTCCTAGTTAGTCAGAATAGAGATCATGTAGACCAGAGGTTCCCAAACTTTTTCATGTCGAGGAAAACCAAACAGACACTTCAGACCAGTCAGACATGGACTGACATTTGATTAGATTTTGCCTCTCAAACTCAAATATGAGAATATTTTTTATTGTCATATATAGCCTAATTAGAATTCCAGGACTGTCATCAAACAGTCATTATTATCATTCGGTCATTATTATCAAAACAGTCATTCATCTACATTCTGTGATTGTGTTAGCTTCTTCTAAATTAAATAATGAACAAGTTTAACAATTCACCAATTTGATGGGAACGCCTGAAGGACACCTGCTAGTCCCCCGGACAAGGATAACCAAAAATAAATGCTTTAGACCAGTGGTTCCTGAATGCTTTCAGTCAAGGACTCCCAGTGCTGTTTAGAAGAGGGCTTCCCAAGTCTTTTCATTTCAGACTAAACCAGCATTTCTCAAACTCTTTCATATTGAGGACTCTGAAACTGATATAATTTTATAGTGACTCAAGTGGGCACAGAAAACCCACACGACGCACACACATTTCTGTCCAGGTGAAGTCATCTACCTGTGTAGCTTTCTAGGAGGGGCGTGGCTTCCTTTGCTTTTTTGCTGAGGTGATAAGAAAAGGAAGGTTTTGCTTGGGGAGTCAGTCAGCAGACAGACTTGAGTTGGAAACATGACGAGTGTGTCGTCGGAAGGCCCCCCCGGGTCCCCCGGGGCCGCCGCGGAGACGGAGGACTGTGATATGGACTCGGTCGGCTCGGGCTCGGCAGACGAGCTGCTGGGCTCCGGCCCCCGTCGCTGGCTGGCGGACCTGCTGTACGGGGACACGGCCCAGGACAGAGCCGAGGACAGCACGGGGCGGGACGGGCTGTTTGTGGACTATCACTTTCCCCTGGGCGAACTGGAGCTGAAGGCCGGGGTGAAGTGGAAACGACCCAAGGTAAGTTACAGAAAACCAGACGAGCTTCAGCCTGCGAGGCGTGAGGCGCGCTTCAAACGTTTCTCCTGATTGCATCCATTCTGACTAGATTGCATCCAAATAATAATGGTTATTGTATTTTTTAGGGATATTTGGAAAGTATTCTGTAGTTTGTTTGCCTCATAAACTGTAGGATCACCATCTTTAGGCTATCTGCTGGTATAACTATATTATTATTTGTTTTCCATTGTAATTGTATGGTCGGGGCTATGGACACCATAGCAGATAGCAAAATACTACAAAGTAAGTTAAGTCACTATATGAACCATTATGAACTCACATGTCGAGTAGCCTACCATAGATATACTATAATTCTATAGGAATATTATAGTGGTACCATAATAAATACCATAAAGTATCCTACTATAAGGTCAGTAGCATATAAACTCACTGTTGTTGAGTACCTACTAGGACCATGATATTGATAGTTTAGATAGGATATCATGTTTTTTCCCCTTCTTCTTGGGGATATCTCAGCATATCAGGCTGTTACAGCTAAATAAGTAAATGCAGCTAAGGGGTTTTACACGAGCCTAGTATCTAGGCTTATGGAATGACATTCACTGCCAATGAATCATACATTAAGCTACATTAATCTCTGTGTGAGTGGGATATTAAATGTCATATATAATTACGAATGGGCCATGTCAGATGTGTAAGGGTGATATTTTGTGCTTGCAGGAAATTGCAGCTCTTCCCTCTGGACACGTATTGTAATAGATGACAGATGAATGATGGGTGTGCAGCAAAGAAAGCACATTGATTTGTGAGAGATATTAAACATAATTGAAGGCTTGAGGCCAGATTCACCAATGTGTTCCTAAAAATACATTTTTAGGAAGTCCTCCAACTCCCTCATCTCCCCTCTCATCTCATCTCCTCTTCAGGTTAGGGTAGGGCAGGCCATGGCTGGGATAAGATCTAACCTGTTGGTATATTTACACAGGACCTTGTAATATAAATACTCGACAGGCACTCAAACGAGAGAATCTACATGCAGCAACAGCAGTTGATGTTGACTGAAGGCTGTAATACAGGGCAGCTTTCTGGTGCAACATAAATGGGCAACTTTGCCATAAATGACCAACAGTTATTTTTATCACACTCTTTTTTCTTCTAATCTAACCATGTAATAACAACAATAACAACTAATACAATGTGTTCAGTACTTTCAGCACTTCTAAGAATGCAGAGGAAATATGATATGTCCAGTTTAGAGATCCATGTTCCTGTATAAGGTGCCGTTGCATATCAAATTCCCAAAGAGGTTGTTTTAAAACAACAGCAGAGGCTGAACACACTGCAGAGTGGACAGCAGAGAGGCTGAACACACTGCAGAGTGGACAGCAGAGAGGATGAGCACACTGCAGAGTGGACAGCAGAGAGGCTGAGCACACTGCAGAGTGGACAGCAGAGGCTGAACACACTGCAGAGTGGACAGCAGAGAGGCTGAGCACACTGCAGAGTGGACAGCAGAGAGGCTGAACACACTGCAGAGTGGACAGCAGAGGCTGAGCACACTGCAGAGTGGACAGCAGAGAGGCTGAACACACTGCAGAGTGGACAGCAGAGGCTGAGCACACTGCAGAGTGGACAGCAGAGAGGATCAGCACACTGCAGAGTGGACAGCAGAGAGGCTGAGCACACTGCAGAGTGGACAGCAGAGAGGCTGAACACACTGCAGAGTGGACAGCAGAGAGGCTGAGCACACTGCAGAGTGGACAGCAGAGAGGCCGAGCACACTGCAGAGTGGACAGCAGAGAGGCTGAGCACACTGCAGAGTGGACAGCAGAGGCTGAACACACTGCAGAGTGGACAGCAGAGAGGCTGAGCACACTGCAGAGTGGACAGCAGAGAGGCAGAGAGGCTGAGCACACTGCAGAGTGGACAGCAGAGAGGCAGAGAGGCTGAGCACACTGCAGAGTGGACAGCAGAGAGGCTGAGCACACTGCAGAGTGGACAGCAGAGAGGCAGAGAGGCTGAGCACACTGCAGAGTGGACAGCAGAGGCTGAACACACTGCAGAGTGGACAGCAGAGAGGCTGAACACACTGCAGAGTGGACAGCAGAGAGGCTGAGCACACTGCAGAGTGAGAGGATGAAACCAGGATGAAAAGGTCTGCTGGGCTGAGATCAAGTGACTCGCCTAAAGGCACTTAAACAGGTTTTAAGGAGAAGGAAGAATGTTAACGTAGTTATTAGCTTCCCCTACTTGTGCATGTGCAGCGATTTGAACCGGTGTTGTGCCACAATTTGTATCCCCTAAGATTATTATTTTTACGTCTGCCAACAGAGTTGTGTTTTCACCCCCATTTGTGTGTGTGTGTGTGTGTGTCTGTGTGTGTGTGTGTGTGTGTGTGTTTGTGTGTGTGTGTGTGCTTGCGTGCGTGCGTGCGTGCGTGCGTGCGTGTGTGCCGTTTTGAATACTTTGCCAGGTGTCTAGCGTAACTGTGTCCTGCAACGGACACCTGGACGCCTGTTTCGTCACGTCCGGGTCAGAGGTCTCTCGACGTGGTTTCCGGTACTTTAGCAGGCATTTCAGATGCTGGATCGCCGCTTTGTGAAAGTGGAACTAATTTATACATCTATATGTGTCAATATGTGGAATTTCATATGAATATGTGCATGGTAACATGTCAAATTACTTTAGGAAAGTGACTTTGATGACAGAAAGCCATAAGACGTGCTTGGGCGACGAGAGTTACTGATCTTTAAAGTTGCTAGCTTGCTAGCTAGCTAACGCTAGCTTTGTCTAAAACACAACAAGGCCAGCTAGGTGGCAATAATGCAGCAAAATGGGACTCAGCGACCACTACAAGCCACTCGCTTTGTTGACTATTACTGGCTTGCTAACCACTGGCTTGCTAACCAGCAGAGCCGCAGTGAGCTGTCCGTAACAGGACAAGAGCAGCTTTCAGTTAAGACGCCAGCGGTAGCGTCCGTTCCCCGACTCTGGTAAATCAAAGACACAACTAAAAGAAATTATTTCAACGGTATGTTGCTAGAAAGAAGTTCGACTTAACGTTTTCGCCGTTAAACTACACGGAAACATGACATGATCATTGTAGCAGTGTTTGAAGCACAATTTTAACAGGAGTTTTGTAAAAATATTGTCCGTTGCAGGACTCGCTTCCGTTATTTGTCTGTCTGTCTGTGGACAGATTTTGTCAATGCGAAAGCATCATAACCAGGCAAGATGCGGTCACAATATGGTGTGTAGTTGAGCTCACAATGAAGGCCGGGTTCGAAGATGGGTGTGGCCCAGCAAGAGGGCCGGAAGTAGGGGTGTAGGAAGCAGGGAATGGGCCATTGCCATTCCATCTTATTTTCCATTCCAGAAATCCTTTTTGAATCCATGTGTCAGCAGGATGCACACAGAGCCTGCTAAACTGGTCCTGACTGCCATTCACATATACAAACAAACACACAAACAAGCACACACACAAGCGCCCGCACGACAACAACACTAACCTTAACCTCACCCTAACCTTAACCACTGATGGCTTTTGTCCCCAATTGCACAAGCTGTCCCCAATCACCCAGCTGTTCTTAAATCGGGTGTGTGTCCCCGATTTTGACCTCTCCCCCAATCCCTCAATGTACAATTAGATGAACACTCCATGCTACTGATTCCACAGTGTTACTATCTTCAACCCTGATCTGCCTTTTACGTTTCTAAAATGTGGCATTTTTCTGCAAACCTACAATCTCAATGTAAATTTGAAACAAAACGGTGCGTTTCCAACATTAAACACAAATAAAACAACTTTAACAACTTTGGTTATGTTTAGGCAGAGTGTGCAGGTGTCATGTTGCTGTCTAGCTGGTCTCCTTTTTTCCAATAAATTCCTTTTGTGTCTTGCAGTGTTCAGACTTGCTAAATCCTCATGTCTCTATGAATGAATGAATATGAATGAATATTTTATTTTCGTGTCAGGACAATTACATGACCCATCCCACATGGGATTATCAGACACATCAACATTCAATATTTAACAAAACATAACATTCTGGTATGTTACCCAACCAGAAGCTTTCAGTGCAGCCCAAATTAGAGAGTATATATACATGCAGACATAATATGCCTATACATATACATACATATACATTCATACATACCTGCTCTCTAATTCCCCTCCTCTTCCTCGCTCTCTCCTCTTCCTCTTCCTCTCTCTCTCTCCATCTCCTCTCTCTCCTCTTCCTCCCCCTCTCCTCTCTCTCTATACTCTCCCTCTCTCTCTCCATCTCCTCTCTCTCTCCTCTTCCTCCCCTCTCCTCTCTCTCTCCTCTTCCTCCCTCTCTCTCTCCATCTCCTCTGTCTCCTCTTCCTCCCTCTCTCCATTTCCTCTCTCTCCTCTTCCTCACCCTCTCCTCTCTCTCTCCTCTTCCTCGCCTTCTCTCTCTCCCCTCTCCTCTTCCTCCCTCTCTCTCTCCTGTCCTCTCTCTCCTCTTCCTCCCCTTATCCTCTCTCTCTCCTCTCCTCTTCCTCCCTCTCTCTCCTGTCTCTTCTCTCCTCTCTGCTGCATCAGGAGCTCTCTGCGTCTCCTCAGTTCATAGTGGACGGAGCGACACGACTGGACGTTTGCCAAGGAAAGCTCAGTAAGTGGCTACTATTCCCATGCTGGTATTATACTGTAGTATTACACCATACTGTTGTAGCCTATACTGCTGTAAATCAGCAGCTGCCTACTAGTGAGTCTCTGTGTGTCGTTGACTTGATAATCCCACCCCTGTTTAACCGTCCCCTTCTGCTCGTCTCCATCTGCCCTTCATCAATGAAGTGGATTCAACACGGGCCAGGCTGGAAGTAACTAATTACATTTACTGAGTAGCTTTTGTGTGTAGGCTACTTGTACTTTTCTTTAGTTACTTTTACTTAAAGAGGACATGAAACATTTGATCAAATGACTCTAGTTCATTTGCATTTCCCCTCAGACAACACAGGACACTGCTACTGTATTGTACTGTATTATACAGTTAACCTAGTGACATCATCTAGCAGCGCCCTAGTTGGCGAAAAGGTGAAATGTTGTTCATCTTTTTAGGAAATCTAGGTAAATTTCAGACTTGAAAGCAGTGTCTTGTCTTGTCTGAGGTGAAATGCAGATGTCCTCCTCTTTAATAAGGTAACGTTTTTTGCTGAAGTGTCTCCAGCAACAGAAACTGGACCAACATAAATTAACAAACTGTGGATCCATTCACATTCACTTTATTTTGCAATTTCTAATGTTTCCAATTAGTTTGAATTCTGTCCTCTCTCCTTTTAGAATCACATGGAAAAGATCACAGCTAACAACTGTCTCTCTGTACAGTAACTTTTACTGAGGACATTTTAAATAAGCTATCATTTCGAATAGCATCACCACTGAATAAAGTGAAATTTCGCCGTGTAGGACTACGCCGCGGCCGGCAAGTCTGCCGGTGTTGGCAGCATGCAGCTCCTCAAAAATGTGAC
>NC_139642.1:37581121-37600042 GCF_964638095.1 Poromitra crassiceps
TGGGACTGCGCCACGCCCATTCGGCCTAAAGCGCATTTGGCAGCCTAAAGCCTATTGCTATCTTGCCGAAACAGGCGCAAGGCATGTTTTTTTGCGGTTAAGGCCCGTAATAGCGCCGATGGCCTGTGGGAGAATAGAGCCCTTCATCTCTGAACAACCATTCCAACTTCGCATCATCTCCTGACCAAAATAGTTCCGGTTTCTTATTTTGCATTTGATGAGAAAAGGGCGCTGGTGGTTGGGTAGAACACTGTGTGTGAACAGCCCCTTAGGGTGGATAACGTGACTATCTGGAACTTGACTTGAGATCTTGTGATTGTGTAAATGACTTCGATTGAAAGTGATTTGTTCCAGGAGACGACTGAATTTGCATTTTGTTTTCTGAATTTGTATGGAATGATTGAATTTATTGAAGTTGAAACTGATTATAGAAATCAAACTCATGATGCTCTTACCAAGTTTTTATCCTATTAAAACCATATTGAATCGAACAGTCCTAGATATTTTGTTTTTTAAGATATTAAATTGATGTCGGACTCTTGATTTGTTCTAACTTGACTTGCTGTTCTACATTTAGACTTGAGACTTGACTTGACACGTGTGCTTCAAGACTTGAGATTCGAGCAAACTTCCCTGGTCACACCTCTGAGGATAAGACCTGTTATTTGTCATCCTGCACAACCGGTCTAGCTGTCTACCTGTCTGTCTGTTATCTGAACATCTCCCCGTCTGTCTGTCTGTCTGTCTGTCTGCCTGTCTGTCTGTCTGTCTGTCTGTCTGTCTGTCTGTCTGTCTGTCTGTCTGTCTGTCTGTCTGTCTGCCTGTCTGTCTGTCTGTCCCTCTGACCTGTCTCTGTGTCTCATGTGGCAGGCTGAAAGGTGGCTACAGAGCTCTGGACATGGGTTTCCCTCACGAGGCCATGGTGGACATGACAGGGGGCGTGGCCGAGGTGATGAACGTGGCTGCACTGCCCAGAGACCTGCCCGCCTTCCTCGGCCACCTGCTGGCTAAAGGAGCGCTCATCAACTGTGCCACCTCCCAGGTAGGCTACCGTAAGAGCTAGCCTCGTCCTGAAGACAGACAGACAGACAGACAGACAGACAGACAGGCATTGGGTCAAAAATCTTTTAAAAATGGTTATAATTTCACATCAGGTTGAGTCATTTTGCTAAGGGGCAGTTTTCATAAATGAATAGGTTATAGTTCAGTTCAGGCATCTCTCTCTCTCTCTCTCTCTCTCTCTCTCTCTCTCTCTCTCTATACTGCATACTATATATTAAGGCAGGAAAAACATGAACCGTACTGCTATGAGTTGTGACTCCCAGGTGTCAATGTGTGTAACTGTATGGATGTCAAGTAGTGTGTTTCTAAAAGAGGTTTAAGGCAGTGATTCCCAACCAGGGGTACGTGTACCCAGGGGTACTGCAGCAGCTTGCAGGGGGTACATGAAAGATGGGGATTACAATTGATTTCCAAAATGAAGGCTCAAACGTCCAGGTGCTGTCACTCTGGATGCAGGTTTAGGGGAGCCTGCTGACAAAAGGAAAAAAGAGGCCAAGCCCAAACAGCAGCAGTTCAGTGAAAATACATTATGTATGGATTTATTTGTACGTTTGCAGATCGATCAGCCACAGTGTTTTCTCTACCGCGTAAAAAAACACGCAAGAGTGAGGGGGCACTATTGACATGTCAAAACAGTTCAAGGGCTACACAAAAGGTTGGGAACCACTGGCTTAAGGATAATAATAAAAAACACTTTCTTGTATGTGATGAGTTCATGTGATTTTTGCTGACTGTGTGTGTGGGTGGATGTGTTTTTCCAGGGTCCTCTGGAGCAGAGGAATGAGCTGGGCATCATGTTCAGACATGCGTACTCTCTAACTGGAGTAGAGAAGGTAACTGGCCACAGAACTAGGCTGTGTGTTTGTGTTTCCATGCATGTTTGTTTTCTATATCAGACAGTCTTGACTGGGAGCTTGACTAAGCAGCAGCAATTTTTCTGCAACGTTGGACCCAAACCTGCTGAAAACCAGTGTATTTAGGTGAAAAAGAATTCAGCCCTAAGCAATCTAGGTCAAGTCAAGTCCCACTGAGTTTGGGCCTAAATGTGAAGCTGTAATAGCAGATGGGACTGTATAGCTCTGTGGATACACAGCCAGGGTCAGGGCTCTCTTCCCACTGGGGCCACACATACTGCAAATGGAACAATGAGGCACTTTGGCAGATAAAAACCACATACATGTCATTATATCATCTACTCTTCCTTCTTCTTGCCCCCCCCCCTTCCCCCCATTCTCCTGCTGTCCCAGGTCAGGACGAGTTATGGCCGGGTGGATTTGGTGCGAATTCTCAACCCCTGGGGCAACACAGAGTGGGAGGGGCCATGGAGTGACTTCAAAGGGTTAGTGTGCACTTACATTCACCAAAGTATCTGGTTTTCCCATTCAAGTTTTTATTTTGTTTAAGGGAAACAGTAACATTATGGAACCAGGGTGACTCTTATGAGTGAGAGTTGGCAGCTACTGTATGGGGAATGTCTGCACAGAACTCTGTGTATCTGTCTGTCTCAATCCTCTCTCTCTCTCTCTCTCTCTCTGTCCCCCCCTCTCTCTCTCTAGGCCGGAGTGGAACACAGTGAGTAGTGAGGAGCAGCAGAGGATGGACAGAGTGAAGCGGGAGGACGGGGAGTTCTGGTGAGTTTCTCCACGCTCCACATGATGATGCACATCACATCGCTGTTGATTCTGACCCCCCCTGTGCACCTTTGGAAAACACCTGACCTGAATGAAAGTGTGTCAGGAAGGCTCGCATGACAAAAGACATGAAACATTCAAATTGTTACTCTTTTCTCTTTTAACTTTTCTTTTTTTTGTTTATTGTTTGCTTGTTCTTTTCTCTTGTTTTTGTTTATATTGTATCTTTTGATCAGATTATTGTTAATATTGGTTAATTTCTTTTTTTATCCACTTGTTTCCTTTTGTCTGTTTTTGATTTTCATATGTGCCAAACCCGGAAGAGGGCATGACTTTGGCACTCTGTATTTTGATGTATGTTGGGTACAGAAAAGTCACATGAGCTAATTATCCTTAGTTAAACTCTTCGAAGTCTTATGTGAATCTGTTAAAAATATATAATTTGTCCAATGAAATTAAATGTATGTCAAAAATGTCTGAAAGGAACACACCAAGTTCTTGGAAGTTTGGCATGTTGGTAAACGTCAGGTGCTTCATGCGATATGTTGAGTGATTACTTAAGTTAAGTCAAACTTGGTGTATTCCTTTAATCTAAGACAGGCCTCCCTCTCTCTCCCTGTCTGTCTGTCTCTCTCCATCAGGATGTCGGTGTCAGACTTCCGTCAGAACTTTGAGATGATGGAGGTGTGTCACCTCACCGAAGCCCTCAACGAATCAGGCTCCAGCGTGCACCCGTGGTGCTGCACAATGCATCATGGGAGCTGGGTGTCACACATGTCAGCAGGCGGCTCTCCCAATGAAGGTAGGATGGGAAAAGCATGATGATTTAAAAAATAAGAAACTGCTTTGTTGAGAACTGTCTGTGTGTCATTTGTTTTATGCAAAACACATGCAGATTTATCCTCTCATCTGCACGTAACATTTAGGTTTGCAGATTACAGTTTAAATTATCCAAACATTTCCTGGTGCATGAATCACATCACTGGTCCACAACTTAACTCAAATCAACTCTCAATAACTGTCAAACTACATGAATGACTGCAAAACTGTTTACAGTTTTCATATGTGTGAGATCATGTGCAAAATAAATCAGCAGTGTTTTTCGGTGAAGTTCTCCTTTAAGTTACTCAACCAGAAAACCTTTGGCTCCGCCCACTCAGGTTTAACTCAACCAATCATATTATTTCAGCCTTTAGAGCAGCTCTGCCTCACAGAAATGTTTGTACAACTAAGGCTCCTTTCTGCATTAGGATTAGTATTCAAGTCAAGTCAAGTTTATTTGTATAGCCACCGTCACAGTCTCTGACAGTAAACTGAGATGATGCCACGTTATAGTCTCTGACAGTAAGATGAGATGATGCCACCATTACAGTCTCTGACAGTAAGCTGAGATGATGCCACCGTTACAGTCTCTGACAATAAGCTGAGATGATGCCACCATTACAGTCTCTGACAGTAAGCTGAGATGATGCCACCATTACAGTCTCTGACAATAAGCTGAGATGATGCCACCATTACAGTCTCTGACAGTAAGCTGAGATGATGCCACCGTTACAGTCTCTGACAATAAGCTGAGATGATGCCACCGTTACAGTCTCTGACAATAAGCTGAGATGATGCCACCGTTACAGTCTCTGACAATAAGCTGAGATGATGCCACCGTTACAGTCTCTGACAGTAAGCTGAGATGATGCCACCATTACAGTCTCTGACAGTAAGCTGAGATGATGCCACCATTACAGTCTCTGACAATAAGCTGAGATGATGCCACCATTACAGTCTCTGACAGTAAGCTGAGATGATGCCACCGTTATAGTCTCTGACAGTAAGCTGAGATGATGCCTTTTGTGTTCTTAAATGTTCTCAAAGCATACTGAACCTCTGTAATTCAGTGAGTGCAAATAAAGCAGTTTAAGTTTGCAAGGGGACCAATTGTCCTCACAACAATAGAAAAGGCAAAATTATCCAAAGTGAGTCCATTTTGCCAGTCCTCACCTCTAGAAATGGACAGTCCCTGGAAGGAACTCTGATTTTCCCCTTAGGAAAATCCCTTAAGTAGCTTCAAAGTTTGAAAATAGAAGTTAGTAAATAAAGGTGTAGGCAATACAAACAAGAAATACACACGTGTCTCCAGGTGTGTTCTGGCAGAACCCCCAGTTCTACTTCACCCTGCTGGAGGAGGACGACAGCCCAGCTCAGCCTCAGAGGAGCTGCTCCTTCCTGGTGGCTCTGATGCAGAAACACCAGAGACGCAGAGGGGTCAACCTGGCTATAGGCCTGCACATATACCAGGTACACACATGCACGCATGCACACACACACACGCACGCACACACACACACACACACACACACACACACACACACACACACACACACACACACATGTGTGTTTTTGTGTGTTTGTATTAGGGATGGGCCGATTTATCAAAATGCTATACACTGTATCACAATGGTGATATCACCTCCATGTTATTCTGCTGCAGTAATCACAAATGAGACGCTTCACCATCACGGTTTCACAAGCTCTCCATTTAAATTATATTATTGTCACTTTGTAATGACATTTTTAAATTGTTGTTTACATTCTGGCAGCCAATGGCATCGCTAGAAAGATTTGTGTCGGACGTCCAAGTAGTGCAGTGGTAGATTCCCTGCCTACTACCAACATGAGAGTTGCAGGTTCGAGCCCCCGTGTTACCTCTGGCTTGGTCGGACGTCCATACAGGCACAATTGGCCATGTCTGTGAGGGTGGGAAGCCAGATTAAGGGTATGTGTCCTGGTCGCTGCACTAGTGCCTCCGCTGGTTGGTCGGGGCATCTTTTCAGGGGAGATGTGATCTGGGGGGAATAGCGTGATCCTCCCACGTGCTATGTCCTGCCGGTGAAACTCCTTGCTGTCAGGTGAAAAGAAGTGGCTGGTGACTGCACATGTATTGGAGGAAGCATGTGCTAGTCTACTGATCGGCAGAGGGGGTGGAGCAACGGCCGGGACAGCAGGGGGAATTGGCTAATTACAATTGGGGAGAAAATGGGAGAAAATTCTGAAGAAAAAAAAATATATAAAAAATAAAGATTTGCAGATGTAAACAGAATTCTGCTCAGTCAGACTTTGTTGTGCCAAACTTGTATTTATTATCTTATTATAGTTTTACTGAATCGTGATTGAACCACATACTGCGTAGCGAATCGTATCCTGAGATAAGCAGATCATCCCATATCTAGTGTATGTGTGTGTGTGTGTTTGTTCTCTCCACACAGGCCCGCCCTGGTAGTACATTCCTGTCCCCTACAGACCTGAGCACACGCGGGCCGGTCCTTGGCACCTCGACATACAGCCCGCGCCGGGAGGTGGTGCTTCCCGGTCGCCTGGCGCCGGGACATTACATCATCATCCCCTCCACCTCAGAGCCCAATCAGGAGGGAGCGTTCCTCATCCGCGTGCTCACAGAGAGGGGCAACGCTGCTGCGTGAGTGACGGACCAGTCTGATGATGGAGATATTATGCTAAATATAAAAACAGAGTTTACAATGCGCTTCATATAAAAACATTAGAAACAACACACACAGGCTACTTAGTTTGTTTTGAACCATGCTTTTGGAGCTGGACGGATTTAAAAAAAACGCATGATTAAGTTTCTTAAGCGAGAAACATGCTTCAACATAGCCTCTAGTTTATTGCGTTGTCGGCGGCAGCTAGACATACATACTCAAACGTCAGCTTGACGAGGGCATCCCAGGGGAGTCCCCAAAATGAGTAAATTGTGTCATTTCACTATGTTTTAGATGACTAGAAGTTAGCCCAAGGAGAGAATGTAGTGCATATACTTGGTCATAGCTTTCACTCTCGCCTGTTATCTCCCCATCTACATTACAGTACTTGCTCTGTTCATGTCAGCTGCTTCAACCCGATGGTGCGTCACATTTTTGGGGAGTTGCACGCTGGTATAAATTTCGCTTTAGTGCCAAGACTAAAAAAACCAAGGCGTGAAAAGGACGAAGAAGCAAAAAGACAATCCACAAAGGAAAGGGAAGGAAGGAACTATGAACCTCTGAAAAGCCCAAAACATCTATGATGCAACATGCAGTATTAATATACAGTGTCCCACAAGCAAAGCTGGATCGCTGGTCCCCATACTACTCCACCATGATGACAACACTGTTGCTTCACCAGTTAGACATGAAGCTGTACAGTCATAGATGAACGAGTGTAAATGTGCATGTGATGATTCTAATGTTCTTCTCATGGTTTCTTCCAGTCCGGCTCAGAAACCAGGACCACAAGACATCACTTCCGTAAAGGAGGTATAGAAAACCCAAAAGCTATAAAAGTTCATCTTTCATATTAACTCCATCATAAAAGTGCTCATCCAGAATCACTGGAGACTGGACAGGTGATAAGAGGTTGAGTAAGTCCAGTGTGGCAGACCGGACCGATTATCACTCCTATAGTCATTTATTATTATATCTCCAAACCATAGTAAACAACACTCACTCACTCACTCACTCACTCACTCACTCACTCACTCACTCACTCACTCACTCACTCACTCACTCACTCACTCACTCACTCACTCACTCACTCAACTAGTAAACAAGACTCAGGTGTTGGTGATATATTCAACTAAACTTAAGTAAACTAGACTAACCTTTGCCTGCATGGCCCCATGACGTTGCTATAATTCATATATCCTTACTTGCATCTTGTAATGCGACCAATAGGAAATCTTGGAGGGGATCTGGACTGTAAGAAGCAACTGGTCAAAAACAGACAGCACATATAAAACAGATAGAGGTCAAATTTGACACACTTTGCTTTTGTTTTTCAAATCAGTTTAGGACATTTCAGAAACAGACCAATCCATGTGCAAGCTCAATGTTTGTCCTGTTGTGCGAGCTCACACACATCACATTTTGAAATAAGATAAACAGACTCAAAATGCATGTTACACATTAAGCTGTATGATACAAGGCTGTTTATTGGGTCTGTTGGTGTTGCTTATGGAGCCACTCAAATCAAATGGCCCGTCTACTTAAAGGGCAGTTTAGAGTGCAGCGATTAATGATCGCCTGACGAGCAACGCTGAACGTTAATTATCGTTGGACGCTGATTTTGTGCGCAGATGCTAATAAAAAGTATAAACACTAGGCGATAGCAGAATGCATCGCAGAGGAGCAGTTTCATTTCATTTCATTCAATTCATTTTGATTTTCTCTCAAGACATGGAGGTAGAAAGTTGAATCCAAATGAAGTCTTGGCGATGGTCGCAACCATCATCGCAAAGATGCCATATCGCCCGTCGCTGGAAGTATAAACATACATGTATATTGTTGCCACCGACGATGGAATATGCTCATGGTCCATCGCAACCACCATAAATCGCTGTACTATAAACTTCCCTTCAGGATAGGCTACAGTAATTAGAGATAGAGGTGTTTGTGTGTGTGTGTGTGTGTGTGTGCGTGCGTGCGTGCGTGCGTGCGTGCGTGCGTGTGTGTATGTGTGTGTGTGTGTGTGTGTGTTTAGGGTTAAGGTTTTGTTACTGAGTGCATGCTCTGTGTTTTCTCCCAGCAGCCTTCCCTATCACACCTGACAGCTCTTCCTTCCCCTGAATCTACCAGACGTCTGTTCAAGAAGCACTGCAACAAGGTGAGCTCCGCCTGCACACAGCTACACTGTAACACAGCCGCACCGTAACACAGCCGTACCGTAACACAGCCGTACCGTAACACAGCCGCACCGTAACACAGCCGCACCGTAACACAGCCGTACCGTAACACAGCCGTACCGTAACACCGCCGTACCGTAACACAGCCGCACCGTAACACAGCCGCACCGTAACACAGCCGCACCGTAACACAGCCGCACCGTAACACAGCCGCACCGCACCGTAACACAGCCGCACCGTAACACAGCCGCACCGTAACACAGATGCACCGTAACACAGCCGCACCGTAACACAGACGCACCGTAACACAGCCGCACCGTAACACAGACGCACCGTAACACAGACGCACCGTAACACAGACGCACCGTAACACAGCCGCACCGTAACACAGCCGCACCGTAACACAGCCGCACCGTAACACAGCCGCACCATCCGTAACTGGGTCAAGTCGCATCTACAAGTCATTCTTCACCTTTGTTTTAACCTCCTGAGAGTGCCAGATGGGTGGGGTTTGAAAAAAAAACTTTTTTTTTTTTTTTTTTAAATAAACAGGCTAAAATATTATGCTGTGTGTGGTAGTTGAAACATAGTTTCAAGTTGACGTTTATTTATGTTTGTAGTTTAAACAAAAACATAAATACTGTAGGCCACATGAATTTAAATGTTTGCTCATTAATATCTACTTTTAGAAATTTTATAGGTAGGTAGGTTATATAGGTTTTCTTGTTTTAATAATAATAATAAAAAGACTTAATGTGTAACTTTTCCTCCGTGGTATCGAAAATGTTATGAGTGAGTGAGTGAACTCTGAGAGAGTTCATGTCAATTCTGCTAATAAATACATAATACCTGCTTCTTGCCTTTTAGGGGTATTTTTTTCTCTTCAGTTACACAGGTATCGTGATGTATCGTCTTCCAATATATCGATTATCGCAGAATCGCTGTATCGTGATAATATCGTTATCGAGGGCCAAGTATCGTGACCATATCGTATCGTGAACTACTCAGCGATTCCTAGTGGTAAACCACACCCATTATTAATTACATAATCACACATTATTACATAGTTATGTGCAAATAGTGGTTTAAACCATAAGCTTACAGCACCTCCCCTGTGTTTGGATGCAGGTGCCCTAACCATCAACGTTTTGGGGACAAAGTTCTAGCTTTTGAACATTTTTCTTTGTCAGTTTGCAATAACTTAAATTAACCCCATTAAAGACTAACTAGCTAACTAAATGGTAACACTAACATGAAGCTGAGTGTTGAGATCCAAAGCATTGGTAAATAGATGTTTTATGCTAACAAAAGCATTGCAGGGATGTTTTACTCTTATTTCTTCAGTGACAAATAACAGAGGAAATCCAACAGTACTCAAGGCAAGGTGTCCCCAGACATGTGTCAGTGTGTATATGAAAGTGTTGTCTGTATTTTGTGTCTCTCCTCCTCATCAGAATGGCTTCTGTAAGCCAGCGGAGCTCCATGACCTGCTGACTGAGGCCATGCAGGGAGGAGGTCAGTAATGAAACCAGTCAACTCCAGAATACTGTACAGGAGTTTGCTCTGGATGTAAGAGCAATGAGACGTTTAACAAAGGGGACATTAAGACGTCACAGAATAGACACAGCCCACACACAAGAATGACATTTATACAAAACTCAGCAGCTAAGGATTCTCCTCAAAACAAAAATATATCACATTTTAACATCTTTACACTGAATATCTGTGCTGCAAAGCACTTTGCAGCAGTGAACAGGCTGACATGACAGTGACATCACTTCCTGCAGCGCTGAGCTGCGACTGTGGGAGATGGAGAGCGAGATAACGCACTGTTTTTACTGCAGGAAGCTGACTGATGTCACAGCAGGCAGGCAGGAGGATGAAGGTGCTTCCTTAATAACACACTGCCCAAAGAGCGGGAGAGAGAGAGAGAGAGAGAGAGAGAGAGAGAGAGAGAGTGTGTGTGTGCGTGTGTGTGTGTGTGTGTGTGTGTGTGTGTGTGTGTGTGTGTGTGTGTGTGTGTGTGTGTGTGTGTGCGTGCGCGCGCGCGCGCGCGCGCGTGCGTGCGTCTGTCCACAATCCACATGTACACTTATCACTTCTCATCCCCTTGTGGTGTTTAGTGTTGGCAGGCAGTGAGAAGAAGCTGGTTCTGGAGCACTGCAAAAGCTTTGTGGTCCTGATGGATGTATCCTTGAAAAATAAATACTATTATATCAGAGGAAAAAAGAAAAAAGTTCTATCATGCTACAGTACAATGCTGTTGCACTGTTTATTATCAGCCACAACAGCATGTGGCTGTGAGTCTGTGTGTGTCATCAAGGCAAAATGTGGTCCTGGTCCTGGAGACACCTATTGTAGCTACCTGTCTGTCTGTCTGTCTGTCTGTCTGTCTGTCTGTCTGTCTGCCTGTCTGTCTGCCTGTCTGTCTGCCTGCCTGCCTGTCTGTCTGTCTGTCTGTCTGTCTGTGGACAGATTTTGTCACTGAGATAGCGTCAAAACCATGCAAGATAAGGTCACAAAATGTTACAGGTGTGTAGTTGGGATCCCAATGAAGATAGGTTCGAAGATGCGTGTGGGCTGGGCATGGGTGTAGTTCCTGCCCAAGTGACTCAGCAGCTTGTTGTCTGGCTGCTTCAGGGTCGTCGTTGAGTATTTGTCTGATCTGTTTCCTTGACCTCAGTGTTTTCTCCAGAGCCAAGGCCTCGCTAAGCTCAGCTGGCAGGACTTTAAGCACCTGTGGGACAAGATCACGAGGTGGACGGTAAGTTAGCAACACAACAACAACAACAACAACTACAACAAGTTAGTGAAAGGAATCAAAAGTATTACGAGAATCTTTACATGTTGGTTAAATTCTTTCACACAAGAATCTTCCTCTTGTAGTGAGAAAGAACTCCACAGCATCCACGAGTTTCTACAGATCTGTTGATTTTTCTTTCTTGGTTTTTCTCCTATTTAATCATTTGTACTTGGCCAATTGCCCCTGCTGTCCTCTGATACATGTGCAGTCGGCAGCGGCTTCTTTTCACCTGACAGTGAGGCGTTTCACCGGCAGGACGTAGCGCACGGGAAGATTGCGTTATTCCCCTCAGTTCCCCTCCCCCCAAGACAGGCACCCCTACTGACAGAGGAGGACTCATACCCATCCCCACCCCCACCCCCACCCCCGCGCAGACACGGCCATTTGTGCCTGTAAAAATGTTTGTTGAGGCCAGAAGTACCGCTGCCGGGAACTGAACCCGGGTCTCCGCGGTGGTAGGTGAGTCCTTATTTGACCTCTACTCTACCCAGATGCCCCTACAGATCTGTAGTTGTTGTATCATGTCTGCATAAAGTTTCAGCAGCTGAATGAGTATGTGGTTTTGTGTGCGTTCACTAATATGCGGTGTGTCACCTCTCCTCAGGATATCTTCCTGTTGTTTGACAAGAATCGGTCTCAGTGTCTGGAGTACCCAGAGGTTAGCCCGGCCCTGAAGGCAGCAGGTACCACTGACAACACCTTTAACACCTGCACTCACTCACTGACAACACCTTTAACACCTGCACTCACTCACTGACAACACCTTTAACACCTGCACTCACTCACTAACATCACCTTTAACACCTGCACTTAGTGACAACATCTTTAACGCCTGCACTCACTGACAACACCTGTAACACCTGCACTCACTGACAACACCTTTAACACCTGCACTCACTCACTAACATCACCTTTAACACCTGCACTCAGTGACAACACCTTTAACACCTGTAACACCTGCACTCACTGACAACACCTTTAACACCTGCACTCACTCACTAACATCACCTTTAACACCTGCACTCAGTGACAACACCTTTAACACCTGCACTCACTGACAACACCTGTAACACCTGCACTCACTGACAACACCTGTAACACCTGCACTCACTGACAACACCTGTAACACCTGCACTCACTGACAACATCTTTAACACCTGCACTCACTGACAACACCTGTAACACCTGCACTCACTGACAACACCTGTAACACCTGCACTCACTGACAACACCTGTAACACCTGCACTCACTGACAACACCTGTAACACCTGCACTCACTCACTGACAACATTACCTGCACTCACTGACAAAGCTTTTCCACACTGACACACAGAGCAGCATCCCACAGTTAGTTACTGTGCATCAGTCTGTCAGCTTTTCCAGCTTTTTGAGTTTAGTTTTTCACTTATAGGGCTGATCATGCAATATCTCATGTTTCCATATGAACACACATTTCTCTGGACTATTATCTTTGCACATTGCATATATATATATGCATATGGTTCATATTTTGGACATTCCTGCAGACCTGCACAAACACTACAGCTCTTTCATTACTATGTTTATTATTATGCACCAAAATACAAAGGAAAGTCCTTGTATGTGTAAAATTACTTGGCAATAAAGATGAAAAAGCATTATGACCAACAGGGGGAGCCAGAACAGCTCTATTTACATCCCCTTGCTTTTTTACATAATTTAGTCCTAAACTTTTGGTGCATTCACTGAACATAAGCCCTAAGAAATCTGCAGCAGCATGGTTATATATAATACGCATGTGTGTGGATTTACATCTTGCTGCGAAACATCCTGTTCCATGTGTACCAATTCCTGTGCATTCACTGCTGTGTGAAGTGATGTGGGCTGTGATCTGTGTGCGTTTGCTCTGGTCTGGCTCTGCCTCTAGGCATCACGGTGGATGATTTTGTGCTGCAGCTGGTCGGCCTGAGATACACGGACCCGGACATGACCATCAGTTACCCCGGCTTCCTGTTCCTGCTGATGAAACTGGAGAGCATGATCCGTAATGGAGGGAGATGGGGAGGAGAGGGAGGGAGGGAGGGAGGGAGGGAGGTAAACGTAAAAACAAATAAATAAATGTAATATATATATATATATATATATATATATATATATATATATATATATATATATATATATATATATATATATATATATATATATATATATATATATATATATATATATAATGTATGTATGTACAACTCTGCATCAACATATTAATTTCTTACAGACTCAAAGTTAAGAGATTGAGCCATAATTTAGTTTTTATTGTATGTATTTTTATTGGATTTCTGACATCCATGCCATGTTTGCCGCCTGTCTTGATACATTTTAGAAATGGAAAATATTGGATCCTACAAAAAATAAAAACCCTACAGTAGTGGTAAGGTCGACTAGGAGTCTGATATTAACAGTTTTTCCCAGTCGGGATGCTCATATTTACAGTCAATCCAACAGGACGTGAATGCAACAAAAGGCCAGAAGGGGGTAGAAGAAGATAGGATACCTGAAGAGGGGAGGTGTGGGAAAGAGATGGGAGGAGAGAGAGGAGGAGAGGAAGTGCTGAGAGGAGAAATGTGGAAGTTTAGAGCAGAACAAAAAGTTAATGTTTTGATGTTGAGAAGTTTGAGTAGCGTGAGGAGAAAAGCCCAGAAAGAATGCAGAACAACAGCTTTCTCTTTACAGATGGCTTATCTATCAGAGAGGATAAACAGACATTCACAACAGACACAACAGTGAATTTGAATCTGAGCGTGTCGCTGTCACCATACCGTGGCTGAAAGTATTTTTAATTCGCTGTTGAGTGAAAACCTTGTAACTCCAATTTTGGTGTAAGTTTTAACCTCAATTGATGTATTCCATACTCTTCTATAAGTTGAGAAGTCTGTGGTTTATAAGACATTCTGAAAATGAATCACATAAACTCAAAAGTGCATAGTCAAGCTGCAAACAAGACTGGTTTCCTTAGCAGACATTGTGCAGATACAAGGTTTTTCCCGGGTGGCAGGGATTTGCAAAAACTTTTCCTAGTTTGTTTTGGCCCACATTGATGCCAGAGAGGTGGGGTTTGACACACCAGACAGCGCAATGAGTGCCAGAATGTTTAGAAAATCACAGGAAAGTCAATTTAGTCTCCATTTCTGTGATTGGAAACTTACCCAACACTCCCCATCCAGTAAACCCCACCCACCTGGTACTCCAGGCAAGCTAAAACAAACAATTATTTTGCCATTATTTGTATTTTCCATGATACAGTTCGACTAATTCTGACTTTTTGTGTTTGTCTTCTTTTACAGATAAATTTCAAGCGTATGACATGGTGGGAATGGGCGCCATAACCGTCAACTACAGACAGGTAACAGTTTGATTATAACTGTAAAAACATCCATTCTGTCTCTGCATCAGTAACATGATTTGCTCATTTGAGGCTCCAAGTCATTTTACAGAAAAATGTTTATTTGCAAAAAGGTTTGAAAAGCATCACACAAATCCTGTTTGGGGGAACTGAGGGACCTCAATTGTAACCTGACACCGCCAGATGGTTTGTTTTCACATAACCATCTAGGAATGAGTTGCTTGCCGCTCAAGGAACAGTTTAAAAGAGGCAGGCACTTTAAAAAAATATGTGGCAGGTGATTGGATGAACCATCTGTCTATCACGGGCTTGCTTCTCGCCGATGTCGCACCTAAATCCTGCCCATAGCTGCCCTGGACGCTGAATGGTGTGAACCACTGGTGGGTGCAAGATGGATTTGTTATCATCAGAATTGTGTCCCAATGAGCGTCCGGGTAGTGCAGCGGTAGATTCCCTCCCTACCAACACGAGGGTTGTAGGTTCGAGCCCCCGTGTTACCTCGGTTACCTTGGTCGGGCGTCCATACAGGCATAATTGGCCATGTCTATGGATGGGAAGCCAGATTTAGGGGTATGTGTCCTGGCACTAGCACCTCCTCTGATCAGTCGGGGCCTGTTCGTGGGGGTGGGGGGAGAACTGGGGGGAATAGCGCCCTGCCAGTGAAACACCTCGCTGTCAGGTGAAAAGATGTGGCTGGCAACTGCACATGTATCGGAGGAAGCATGTGCTTGTCTACAACTCTCCCCAGATCGGCAGAGAGGGTGGAGCAACAACCGGGACAGCAGGGGGAATTGGCCAAGTACAATTGGGGAGGAAAAAAGTATCATCACATCATCACAATATGATTCCACTGAAAGACGATATACGAGGACATTGAATTATGGCCGGGCCTAAGACATAAATAATGACTTTGATCTGAATGCTGTGTCCTCTGCTTCCTTCCAGTGGCTCCACATGACCATGTACAACTGACCCAGTCGCTGCTGTTCTCTAGCTGCAGTGTGCTTACTGACCTGTTGGTGGTGCTGTTCTCTAGCTGCACTGTGTTTACTGACCTGTTGGTGGTGCATGATTTTAATGTCTAGATTTTTAAATCTACAGTGTAATTCAATGGTGAAAAAAACGTGATGAATGCCATAATGTTCACAATAAAAGCGGGCTATGTGCCAAATTTATACTGTTTGTCATTTCTGATTTGATGCACCTTGTCATATATTCAGACAGTAACCATGGAAACGTCTTAGAGCAGTGGTGTCAACCTGTTTGTCTTGTGACTGCTAAAAACAAAGTGATTCCTATAGTATCACACGTGTTCCGACTTCAACCAAAGAATGGTTTTCTCTTTTCAGGTCGTTTCATTTGATTCACCATCAGAGGATGCAGAGAGGCTGAAAACAACTTGGGGGGGGGAGGGGGAAAGGGGGGGTACAGAATTTGAGAGAAAAATAGACATATACATTTTTTAAGTTTTTTCTCTCTTTTTTACATGTTCTTATGTTCTTTGTGGGTAGGCCTACTTAGCGGATCTGGTCCTCGACCGCTGGGGATATTTTGAGAAATTACCCTCTGTTCTCTGTTTTGACGTCTGGTATGTGTAAATATCCGTCTTCCAGCATCATTCTTTATATTACGAGCAGTCAGAGATATACATACCAGGAGGGGTGTGCGTGTGTGTGTGTGTGTGTGTGTCTGTGTGTGTGTGTGTGTGTGTGTGTGTGTGTGTGTTGGGGGGTGGGGGGGGGGGCGGGTGGTGGCAGGCAGCGATTCAATGAATTTCCTGCTGTTTGTTGGTTCAAACTGGCTTGCAGCACAGCAGGCAGGAACCTGAAGGAACAGCGCCTTCACTACATCAAAGACTTTAATGCTGTACACAGCCACACCCTATACTCTCTCTCTCTCTCTCTCTCTCAGATTAATTCAGTGTTATTTATACTGGAGCATGAACATTTTGAATATTGCCAGGCATCTCTAAGTCACTTTCAGCAGGTGTGTAGTGCTATCTGGAGAACTGGGGCTCCCCTACCAAGATGAGGAAAACCTCCCCCCATTTTACTATTGTAAAACCAAACCCCTGGAGAAAAAGTGTGGGAGCTCGTTCCCTTGCGCACCCCATAGCACTACACCCCTGACTTTCAGACATGAACTCTGGACTATGTCCGTTGAATCAGGTCCGGACATTCGGTGGAGTTGTCCTTTCATACAACTGGCAAATGTTTGTGTCATTTGTTGAGTGCAGGGGGGGGGGGGGGGGGGGTCAGGCCGGGCATGACAGTAAAGTGTGCTGTGGCAATCACAGTGTACAGTGTCTCACCAACTCCGTAAGACATGCCTCAGCCTCTGATATTTTGTCGTTATTTCCAATTCAGAAAATAGATCTCTCTCACTAGCTTTCTCTCTCTGTCTCAGGGAGACTGATTCACATCAGTAGTATGGTCTAGTTTATTGTTGTGGGTATACTGCAAGTTTAAGCTTGGAGTGAGATTTCTTTCCGGGGGTGCGGTACAAGAAGTTACTGGCAATTCAGTACAGAATCCCGGATCAGCTCTCCCTTAACAAATGGCCAGGTTAGCCTATCTACATCAATTGGACATGTAGCAGCATAGGTTTCTAACCGGATAACAAGCTGATAGCGAGAAGCACTCGTCCAGCGGCTGTCTACCTGAGATCTCTAACCAATCATGGTCAAGTGCTGAATCATTCTGGGTTATTTCTTCAGCTGAATCAGAGTCTAGGCACGCTTCCTGTTTTTACCAACTTTTGCTGTGGCTATTGCCTTCAGTTCTTCCTGATATAGGCAGGGATGTATTACCGAACGGGCCTCCCGGGCCCAGGCCCAGGGGCCCAAGAGCTCAAGGGGCCCATAACCCAGAGCTTCTTCACAGGGCCACCGTGTCTCTTGCCCACGCCTTGGACAAACTGATTCCTCACCAGTGGTATTCAAAATAGTTGTCCAAGTCTAGATGAGGATAAAAGCCCACCTATCTTGTCTCCATACTTTGTATCTCTCTTCCACTCTTTTCCTCATATTATCTCTCTCATGATTAAAGTCCTAAATTCCCACATCACCCTGCTGTAAATTACCCATGTTTAATACATTTTTGAAACCTGTGGTGCAAAAGAAAATGTCAGAGGATGTAAGAATGAGAGGGTGGTAGCAAAGGCAAGTATGAACGGACGGGGAGAGTTTCAAGCAGAAGAGTTGAATTTAAAAAGAGGAAGGGTGGATAAGAAGAAGTAACAAAGAAAGGAGATCGTTTGGTAAATGAGTTGTGACACTTTGGGGCCTCTTCTCCTTCCTCTATCTGCTTCTCATCATCCCCAGGATATTATGACACACTGCCTGCCTGCGCGCACAGATAGCACATGGACACACACACACACACACATACACACACACACACACACTCAGTCTCAAGAGTCTCTATATTGTAGTTTCAGTTGGCTAGGTCTCACCCTGGCACACAACCAGGCAGTAAGACAAGTAAACCCAGAAAATGTCTGACTGTCTTAATGGTCACCTTGTATACAGTAGTGACAAGGAATTACACAGGAAGTTGAATGGTTAAATAAGATTGCTTTATGTATAGGGGAGAGCAGGGCATGAATTTCCGGGTGTGAATTTTCAGGCCCGTTGAGAACTCTACCGTTATCCCCCATGTTAAAATGCCCGAGTTTACAACAGGATTAAGCATGTTTACAGCCTGATCCAAAACACAGTTTTAGTCTATATAGCTACTTTCACCTTTCATAACAACTGTACAGGGCATGAATCTTTAGAGTAAAATAGACAATAGAAAATACTGTGTTTTGGTGTGATTGACAGTTCACCTGTCCAGTGATCGCGCAGCTTGCCAATAGCACCAATAGCAGCAGGCGGAGGCAAGAACCCCAAGATGGCGATGGTATACACTCCCATACTAGGCTTCAAAACAGGAGTCCAAAAACCAATGGATGACGTCACACTGAGTCTGTCCATATTTGTATAGATGCTCTATGTAGATCCTGTAATATTGGCCAGGCTGAGGCTGCCTGGGTGATGGTGCGGCCTACAGAAGTAGGTCACACCAGGCTGTCCTGGTGGATTAGCGTCATGGCGGCACGGCGTAGCACATAGACGTGCTCCAGCTTTGATGCTGTGATGTGTTGCAGGGCTCTCCTGCTAACCGCTCTGTGATTGGTCACAACAGTCCTGTGGCCATTCATTCGACCCCACTGACTCATAGTCCTGCTCGGCTCTCGTTAGCAGGAAGGCGCCGCTGGATGAATGGTCTTTTTTAAAGGGGATATAAAAAGACAGAGACGTTTTGTTTGAATATGACTGGTGATGGTGATATGGGTCTTAGCTGATTGAGGCACAAAAATGTCATCACTTGTGTG
>NC_139642.1:37600242-37665242 GCF_964638095.1 Poromitra crassiceps
CATATGTGTATGGGGTTTATGTGTGAACACATCGTCCGTTGTGAGCGTGCGGCCGCGCTAGTGCAATGTCCGTGTCATGCGCAGAGCAGCCCATGTTTGAATACTACAGGATATTGTCCAGAACGAGCAATCGTGTTGAGTGAGTGTTACAGCTTACAAGCAAATGATTTGTTGCAGTGACGAGCATTGTCAGCATCGACTCTAGTAAGTATAACCACACTTTCGTTGTCTCTGGCATCTCTGCCATCTCTCTGTCACAGCGACTCGCTTTGGGTGTTATAACAGGGAAGGAACGACTCCCTTTTGGAGCCAGCCTCAAGTGGCCATTTGAGGAACAGGAACTACAGCTTTCAGTATCACTTCCATGGCTTCCTCTGTCAAAGCCTGATAGCCCACTGGATAATACCTGTTTCCCCCCATATTGTTGCTGTTTTGTTTTCTGTTCAAGTTTCCTCCACAGAACTTGAATACACAACACATTAAAATAGGGATGCATGATATGTTGGCAATCATCAGTATCAGCTGATAATCACTTATTAATCGGTATCAGTCCGATGTTGCAATTGTTAATATTGGTTATCATATCACCTGGTAGAGCGTGTACCAGGCAATAGTCCTTCTCACAGCGACCCAGGTTCGAATCCAGGGAATTTGCTGCAAAAATGCCCCAAAAAATAATCTAAAAAAGAAAAGAAAATAAAAAATAAATGTGTGGGCCTTTCGTGTGTTTCAAACATTCACGGGTAGCCTACCCAATGCGTTAAAAAGTGACGCCAATGTGGACCAATGGTCCTGTCCTGACCATTGACCAAATGTCAGTAATTGATGAGTTGGGAGTGAGAACGGGTTGGTTTCAGTGTAATGAATGTTTCAGTGTGTGTTACAATGTTTCAGTGTTTGGGTTTTCGGTGTTTCTGTGTGTTTTAGTGTGTTTCAGTAGGCCTATTGCATATTTCAGTATTTCATGTGTCAGTGTTTCACAGCTCAGTCCCACTCTGTTCATTCACGCAGCTCACTCACATTGTGTCATAAATATTCATAAGTTGTTTGGCCTATGGAGGCTGCTATAGACGACAGCTGTATCAAGTGAGATCATCAGACTCGTACCGGAAGTTAGGCGGGGCTGCTTTCAAAATAAATGTATTGTTACAGAACCAAAAAAATCGTATCAATATACGGTATTCACTGGAATTGTGTCAAATATTAAGTGAAACTAAACATATAGACGGTTTTAACTTGACAACAAAAACATTCTAAATTGAACCCCAGCTCACTTCCTGTCGCAGTGTTTCCTATGGACATAACAAAAAACATTAAGGTGGAGGAGTGACCATTCCGTGAAAACCATCTATACTAAAAATATGGTGTGGTAGGCGTAATCTAGCCCTCCAGTAGGCTATGCCATAGCCGCTGTGGTATTTCCTGATGAGCAGCAAAAACTGCAAAAAATGCCTGTCTTTACACCATGCATAAATAAACATGTTTACAGCCCGATAAAAAAAATCACACCCAGGTGCTGAAGTAAGCGGTGCAGACAGACAGACACTAGCCTACTCAACCAATTTTAACTAAAGCTGTGTTCACACCGAGATATTTATTTTTCTCCCTGTCGCTTGATTCAACCCTTTGGAATCGCTCTGTCGCTGTGTTTAAATCGCTCCGCAAACCAGGAGCGCACTGCGCCCTCGGGCCAAGGTGTTCATACTCAGAGCTCGGAGAGAGGGAGAGACTATTTTGTGCACAATATAACCCTTCTCACGGGGGCCATTTTGTGTCGAGAAGCCAGGGTAAACACAGGTGCAAGCAAAACACTAATGAGGGTTTCCAAATCCCAATCATGGAAGTTGGAAACCCTCATTAGTGTTTTGCTTGCACCTGTGTTTACCCTGGCTTCTCGACACAAAATGGCCCCCGTGAGAATGGCAGCACCAGTGCCGGCCCGCTGATAGATGTGGGCGAGGTCACGGTGCATTGAGAAACGAGAGAGATCTTCACTGTCAAGAAACAAGCAGCACACAGCTCTAACGTTAGACAGGATGAAAACATAAACAACACAACTGTGTTTTCCCCCGATGCAAGAATGAATAAATACTCCGGGGTTACGGCAGCCAATCAGCGTTCAGCAGCAAGCGACTGTTGGCAGCGAAATTTCGCTTGAGTTGGGATATTTCATCTCGGGCAACGAGCCAATCGCTCTGTCTCTGACGCTCAGACGCCCAGATCGCTCGTTTGCATTGACTTTGTATGTAAACTCGATGCCAGCGAAAAACTTAATAGGTCGGTGTGAACGCACCTTAAGAAGACATCACTGATGATATAACTGCCTGATGACCTACTAGGGACACTCACACATCACGGGCAGCACGGGGACTCAGAAGCGGGGGAAACTCCCCATTCAAAACAATTAGCGCTACCCCCCACGCTACCGTTCGTTGCGCAGCAACAGACCGGAAGTAACTCCAGAGTGTCCCTACTCCCTACGTATTGTGGCTGTCACATTATTTTTTATGTCGTTTTATTTTGAAAGCGTTGCGCGGAAGCGTTGTGCCTCACTGCAGTGAGCTTGACCTTGCGTGCTGCAGGCAGCCTGTAGGAGCGGCCGGTTCCTCCCAGCCTCCCATTCCCTCCGCGGGTAGAGAAAGCTTTCTTCTACACACAGCAGCGGCAGCGGGGATTTTTTGACTGCACACACCGGATACTCCATACCGAATTAACCAAACTCGGTGAAAGAAGAGGCGAGAGAAGAAGGAGAGTTTCCTGGGCCCTAAACCCCTCCTTTCCCACCTCTCTCTCTTTTTTGTCGCCTATAATTTTTTTTCTTTTCTTTTGACGTTTCCAGACAGCTTTTTTCCGTGGCGCACTCGGGTTGGTCGTGCTGACATGGTAGATTATCACGCTGCCAATAACCAATACGGCGGGGGACAACAGGCCTACATGGAGCCAGAGAGCGACTGGGACCGAGACCTGCTGCTGGACCCGGCCTGGGAGAAGCAGCAGAGGAAGGTAGGCACCGAGCCGAGCCGTGAGGGAGGGGGCAAGCCTGGGTGAAAAATGGCAGGGGAGGGATGGATCAGGGAGTGGAGGTCGAGGACTGAATCTGGGCCCTGCTTTTCGCTCTATATTTGGTCCAAATGCCCCAGTTCGTATGCATCTCTGTATAGTTATCCCTGCGTTAGAAATAGGCCAGTTCCAAGGCTCTTGTGTCAAGCTGTTTTATTTCTCTGACTTGTGATAAATGCTGGTTTCCTCCCCCTCCTCTCTCCCCTCCCTCTCTCTCTCGCTTTGAATGAAACAAAGTATCCAGTTTGTCTGTCTGGTGCCAAGCCGCTGCTTGCTGCGTAGCTTCGCTGCTGTTTTCATAGCTTTCAAGGCGATTTCTGCACCCTTTCCCGAGCGATAACAGGACGCCATATGGCTAGAGAAAGCGCAGTTGTGATTATGCAGAGTTTAGGCTTAAAATAGCAAGTGAAATGGTGTTTTTTCCCGGGGCGTTATCATGACTGGTTGCATGGCGATAAGACTGAGGCGAGTTACTGCTCACTACTGTAGGGTGCCACCGATATGCGGTTTTTTTAAGGCCGATATATATATATATATATATTTGTATCGGAGCTGTTGCTCTGGCAGCCAATTCCACGCAGACAGTCAGTATTCTGAAGTTTGACCATTTTCATGCCAGAAAATGTTGCAAGGATTCAGTCTTTCCCTTCCAGGGTTTGAGTGTTGGCAGGATGGGAAAGCAGTGTGGAAACATTGTCCATTGAAACCCACGCTAATGAAATTCCATTAGGAATTCAAGGCAAGGTGACCCACCACACCAGCACACCTATTCAACAGTAGGAGAAAATGTGGGATACATTACTCACTTCCTTTAAATTAAGAATTAATTCGAAATACCCTTACTGAAGAGGTATATTGATAAGTCAGTCATTGCCGGTTTTCCAGACTCATTATATGTGACTGTCAGTTAGGAACTGCTATTTGATTGGATGATACCTATATTTAATAGAAGCCCATTATCCGTAAACCGGTATATCGGTCATGTCCTACTGGTCCACTTTAGCGTTGTTGCAGCTGCACAAGGCCCTTCCTCTATCACACAGCATATAACACTTACCCACACACCTAATCCCACTTAATCTGCTCACACCAGTTTTGACCCTCCGAAACGCCTGTAGGGTAAATGATGAAGGATAATTTGAAATGCCGTTGCTTAACAATGTGGAATGATTGAGGGTGTGTGTGTGTGTTTCGGTGCTAACTAGGCTAATGCACCCACCCTATCTGATTCACTGACTAGCCACATGATTAGCATTCCTCTAGTGGACTGGCAGCATACCGCGCATTGAATCGTGTGTTTTTATTAGCCTACTCAGCATTTTAGACGTCAACATCAGACATTCCAGAGATTTGATAACCTTCCACAAATAAATCAAACCACCAGATAAACCATTCGGCAGTTGCCTCATCCCAGTCAATCTACCCGTGGACCGACTCTCTGTACATGTTTGTCCGCGGGGCACATGGGCCAAAGTTCCCTTCTGCGCAGCAAGAAAGGAAAATCAAAACCTGTCAATCATTGACAAAGCAAGTATGGCTTGTACAGACTCTGGTCGAGGTTCATTCCTGTGCATTCCCCAACCGCCGCGCAGGTAGGAGGTTGGCATTGGGACGTTTTACTGATTGGGAGCGGCGCGGGCGTGACATGTAGCAGCCAGAGCCAGGGACGTGCTCCCCTGCCAACTTTGAGCTATGCTGGCCCTGGTGAGGAGAGGGAACCAAGGGCACATTCCTGCGGTGTATCCACCCAGACTGTGCCAGCTATTGCGTAAAAGTGAGCGAGTGCCTCCCACCAAAATATCACAGGGAAGTGGGTATAATGAGTGTGGGAATGGCTTGGCTTTGTCTTTGTAGTCTGAGAGTGAGTCCGTAAGGTCAAAGACTGGAGCCATTTGTTGAAGGCTGAGTTGGTCCTACAAAGTTGTCCTTGACGCACACCTTGTCCATTTACTGTGTTGGTAAAACAATGGAACAAGATGCTAAGGTTTTGCATTTTCGGTTATGTTTTTTTGGACATTTTTGCCCTTATTTGATGTCCACAGTAGATAGAGAGAGAGGGGAGAGATGACATGTAACAAAGGTCCCAGTCCAGATTCAAACCCAGGACATTGTTGGTACATGGTGTGCATTAGCTACAGTATATTTTTGAGTCTACGCACCACTGACCGCCAGAGACACTGACTGGAGACACCACTGACTGGAGACAGATATTTCCTTAGAAGACATTTGGCTGGCCTTTACTTTATTTGCTCAGTTTGAAGAGTTTTCTCTGAACCCGCAGACCACAGATTCCACACGGCACACAAATAAGTTGTTTGTGATTTGGAAATGACAGTAAATACAAAGTTGTATACAGGCTGAGTCTGCTAGGGTTGTCACGATACTAACTTCGATACCTATACCCAGGAACATATCGATACTCGATACCATTTCCGATACCACGGGGGGAAATGACAACACATCAAGAGGCATAAAAATAAACGAAGACAGACATGCGCTTCTCATAATCTAGGCCTGATAAAACTAATTAAAAACGTTGCACTTAGCAGATTGCACCTGCTCTGGTCATCAGCCTATCAGAACACTTTGTTGAAGCAACAGATACCCACCAATGATAAGGAGAGAAAAATCACTAGTATGTTTTGATTTTTCATTAAAAGAAAGCACTGCTGGTATCAATGCTGTTGCACTTGCAAATGAGTATTGTACCATTTATTATTATTTTTTAAATTGAGAATATCGATTCTTTTGACAACCTTACATTTGGCAGAGGCAGGAGTTTGTCTCCTGGATATTTGAAGGAGACAAATAGGAGACAGGATATTTGTTTCCAGTTGTCCAATAATATAATATTGAGCAACAATCGTCAACACTCCAGTTTCACTGGGGCCAGCCCAGCTGAGTCCAGTAGTTGACTGCACTTTGTCACACAGGCAGAGGAGCTTCTTGCCTGCCAAAACATGTCATTAAGTCTTTCTCACCGCCGAGGGATCGACCGCACGTCGAAACTTGTTGAAGTACGCAGTGACGCCACCGGGGTTTTATGGTAACTCTCAGGCGGTGCATGCAGATCTGCCCTGAGCGACAGTTAGCCTGCACATACTTCTCATGTCAGAAGGCCAGGAGAAAGTATGGCTGAGGTGGGTCAGGTGGGAGGCTGATCTAGCAAGGAAAGCAGTCAGGCAGCAAGCCACTCTGACGAAGGCCCCCGCCCACAACAGGCGCCAAAATCACTGGTGATCCTTAATGTCTCTGGATCTCTTCTGAAAGAAGCTTTTTGAAATAGAAATGATCTGCTTTGGACCCAGTGTTCCCCCCTATACTTAACTTCTCCAGCAGTGATGGGCCACACCTGCCAAAAAACACCACATTACTAGAGAAAAGCTGTAATACAAAATGCTCAGTCTTATCCCGCATAACGCAACCAAGTAAAGGTCCCACGTTTTGAGTTAGTGTTAAGCCTTCCAGTAAGAACGGTTATGGCACACTGACACAGGGCCAGGATTTGAACCCAAACCGTCTCAAACCACCGGCGCTACAAAACATATCCGGGTCTGCGTCCACGTCTCATGCTTTCCACTGTGTTTACTGTCTCTTCTCTTTCACCAAGACCAACACAGCTCGGGTAATACATCTGCTCCCGTACGTCATCCGAGTTCTAGCAGCAGAATGGCTTGTGGTCAGTGATTGTGTGATATCCATCTCTTCATTTCCCTACGCTCACAGCAGCTGTCTGTTTGCATGGAAGTGATTGGAGGTTTTACAGTTAACAGCTTTCAGCTGATGCAGAGAGATGGATGTGGTCCAGCCTGCCATCACTTCTCCTGCTGTCTCACCTGTGCTAACACACATGATGAGGATGCTGTCTCACCTGTGCTAACACACATGATGAGGATGCTGTCTCACCTGTGCTAACACACATGATGAGGATGCTGTCTCACCTGTGCTAACACACAGGATGCTGTCTCACGTGTGCTAACACACATGATGAGGATGCTGTCTCACCTGTGCTAACACACATGATGAGGATGCTGTCTCACCTGTGCTAACACACATGATGCTGTCTCACCTGTGCTAACACACAGGATGAGGATGCTGTCTCACGTGTGCTAACACTAGGGCTGGCACGGATCAGAAAACCCACGGATCGGATCGCGTGACGGATTTTGAGCCACGGATCACGGATTTTTCGGATCAGCAAAAAAATATATAGATCAGATTTTTTCTCTCAAAATTAGATTTTCGATTAGATTTTTTTAATACTATTATAATTCTCTAACCATTTGTTGCCCTGCACAGCTCAAAAAATATTTTTTTCTCATAAGTGACACAATGTATGCTTTTACTCTGAAGGCAGGCAAAACTTCCTGTTTTAGGTGGCACTGCTATGCCTAACTTCGTGGCTGTTGCTTGCACCAGTCACATGACACGGGTACAGACCTACAGACCAGACCAGGTCAGTCTGGAAATATAACGTTGATGCTACGTTAAGCTACTCAGTGGCCCCACGTATTGTTTTGTTGTTATGTGTCCTAAGGCAACATTTCACCGTCCGGTGATAATGTGTTTGTGAAACGTGTGCGCGTGTGTGTGTTGTGGCTCTCGTTATATTGTGCAGCGCGCAACACGCTGATCGCATTCCTGTGCTTTTTCAGAGGTGTTGAAATAAGTTTGTTGTCACGCTGTCTTTAGGAGCCACTAGCCACAGCCTTCAGAGATACTTTACAGCGGCGACAAGGGTTGAGGAAGCTCACTTGTGCTTGCCATGATTATTCCTGTCTGTGTCTGGCTGCGCTGGGCGTTCTCATACACTAACGTTAAACGTTAAATGAAACGAAAGGGGAGGGGGGGGGGGGGGGTCCGCGGACCACGACGTTCCGAACCGTGTGCCGAACCGTGGGGGCTGATCCGTACGGGTCACGGATTATCCGTGATCCGTGCCAGCCCTAGCTAACACATGATGAGGATGCTGTCTCACCTGTGCTAACACACATGATGAGGATGCTGTCTCACCTGTGCTAACACACAGGATGCTGTCTCACCTGTGCTAACACACATGATGCAGTCTCACCTGTGCTAACACACATGATGAGGATGCTGTCTCACCTGTGCTAACACACATGATGAGGATGCTGTCTCACCTGTGCTAACACACATGATGAGGATGCTGTCTCACCTGTGCTAACACACATGATGCTGTCTCACCTGTGCTAACACACATGATGAGGATGCTGTCTCACCTGTGCTAACACACAGGATGCTGTCTCACCTGTGCTAACACACATGATGAGGATGCTGTCTCACCTGTGCTAACACACAGGATGCTGTCTCACCTGTGCTAACACACAGGATGCTGTCTCACCTGTGCTAACACACATGATGAGGATGCTGTCTCACCTGTGCTAACACACATGATGCTGTCTCACCTGTGCTAACACACATGATGCTGTCTCACCTATGCTAACACACAGGATGCTGTCTCACCTGTGCTAACACACATGATGAGGATGCTACTACCAAGATAGAACAGTGTATAGGCTAATGTAGAAACCTGACAGGGTGTTGGAGGATTAGAGAAAGGGTTTACAATATAAAATGCACATTATTAGGGCTGGAAGATAACTCAATATTATCGTTTTTCAGTGGAATCATATTGCGATGATATGAAGATATTTAAATATATTGTGATTGGTGACACATTTCTGCTGTCTGATTCTGAATTGATGACGACAAGCAAATTCTACTATGAGGTATGATGCTAGGAATTTTATTTGAAGATTTGTGTTTTGTTTGACATCACACCTAACATTACCATTTGATTCAATGAGATGAACATTCATTTGATTATTTAACGTGATTTTGCACACATGAACCATATCGTGATATATATTAATATTGAGAAAAATCCTTATGATTATCAGATTGATTTCAACCACATCATCCAGCCCTACATATGAATGCAGATAAAGCTAAATTTGTTGTAATCACATACACTACTTTAGCTTGTAGTGTGTGTTAGTTGTTGACAGATGTGTGTCTGCTAGCGTCACACAGTCAGCAGCAGCGTGAGTTAATGCTACTCTCGCTCAGTCGCTCCCCTGACGCACCCTGCCAGTGCCCAGACTTGCAACACTCTCTCTCTTTCTCTCTCTGTCTCTACACACACACACACACACACACACACACACACACACACACACAGAGAAAGCTTTCCACTGCTGCCAAGGTGGGCAGCTGGACACAATGTTAGTTTGTTCTGTCCACGCCCACTTTCACATGCTTTTTGTGCGGCTGGCGGTCAGGCAGGCAGGCGGAGCTGTTCAGATGGCCCGGGCTGGCTGGGGACGGGCTGTGAGCTGGTTCAGATGGCCCGGGCTGGCTGGTTCAGATGGCCCGGGCTGGCTGGGGACGGGCTCTGACTGTGAGTGACATTTTGTCAGGACAAATGGCCCAGACAATGCATCGTGCCGCCATCACCGATGGCGCTCCAAGATAACCCGCCAAGTGCCAGGCAGCCATGTCACTTTTTCCTCCAGGTGCTCTTCCCCCCCCCCAAAAGAAAACCTTCTCAAAGAAAGGAGGTAGCCTAATGTGCTTGAGGAGTGTTGACCGTATGGCCCACTCGCCAAACAAGCGCCACAATAGACAACGCTTGTGTCTGTGGAGAATGCGAGGAGCGGCCGCTTTGATTGGCTGTCCCTCTTTTTGTCTCCGCTGTGATTGGCGTAGCAGGACCGACCTGATTGGGGTGTGGCGGCTATGACAGGAATTCACTCTCGTCTAGAATCATTACAGAGCTGATGTGAAAGCAGACATCATGAATCATTACAGGGCTATTGTGCAGATTTCAATGGGCTTTAGGGTTCAGTTGAAAATGCCTCTCTGTTCTGTCTTTAATTCTGTCTTTGCTTCGTGAAACAATAGTCTAACTTCATCCAAATCATGCTGATAATGCATGCATGCAAATACACAATAAACCTATGAAGATCCACTTCAGCTGAGAGCTGACTATCAGATATAATAGAGATCATGTTACCCCCCTATTGCATACATGTAGGTGTTGTGAGTCATCTTGCCTTGATGGACTAATCAGTCATTCTCAACCCTTTTTCCACATCAAGGACCCCTAAATCAGTCCAGGTAGGTAGAGAGATTACAGTAGAACTAGGATCAAAACTGTCATTCTTCTACATTCTGGAATTGTTAACTTGTAAATGAAATGAAGTTTTAACAATTCATCAATTTCCCCTCTAAGCCCCTCAAGGACCCTTGGTGATCCCCAGTCCCCATGTTGAGAACCACTGGACTAATGGACTGTTTCAGGGGCTTTTGCAACCCGACAAGAATGAACATTGTGGGGGAAATGCAGGTGGCCTCTGGGCTACTCCTCCAGGAGTTGTGTTTGTTTGTTTGTGATTGTGAATCTATCAACCCAGATAAATTGGTTGGTGTTCCAGTTGTCTGCAGTGCATTGTGGGATGTGGGGGGAATGGGGGTGCGGTGGGCACTCTGCAGTTCCCTGGCTGCCAGCTGATCCCAGGTCAGCTGTGGGAAAGCCCTCAGAGACCCACATACAGCTGAGCGCTGTCCACAACCAGCCTGTACTCCCTGAACAACGGAGCAGTCAGTCAACCAGGCAGCCGCCAACGGACAGAGCAGAAAGGAATGTAACCTCGCTTTCTCTCTCTCTCTCCGTCTCTCTCTCTCTCTCTCTGCCTCTCTCGCTCCCCTCCCATAGGCCACAGTCAGTGAGAGCATGCAGGGGGAAACATTCCTTTGGTGGCCCATTATAGCTTGCTAGGCCAGAGGGAGGGGGCTTACACTGAAGGGGGGCGGGGTGTCCTGTTTTTTGCCCGACTCAAAAAAGAAGCAGAGTTGGGGGTTAGCAGGATTGCAGATGTGGCCAGTGTGGCGGAGACGAGAGGGAGATTCCTCCTCCGGGGCAAAGGGCGCCCCTCGCAGGGGGAAGTCTCAGTGGAAGTCGTGACGCCAATCATTGCCCAAAGTATTTGTTTCAAGGATATATCGCTCTGTGACTGATTGTAATTTGTCGCCGTTTGCTCTGTTTCCACTGCGGCAGGCCGGTCCAAAGTGCAAACCTCTGTCGTCTGCACCGCCCAGCAGCGGACCCGGACAAACTCTCTCCAATCAGTTGAAAGAATGTAGCGTAGCATTTAGCCTTGACATCCGCCCACTGGTCTAATGTGTTTGTCGTTCAAAGAGATTTCTTTCCGGTCTGTTTCTCTCTCACTCTCTACTACACCCTCCCTCCCTCCCTCCCTCTCCCTCTCTGTGTGTAAGGATGGAAGGGGCAGCGTTTATGGAGAGAGGGGAGGTTTGGGGGTCCGTAAGAATGTCATAGCAGCCGTAAATCCCTGGATGCTCTTGGTGGCGGACATGACCTTAGCTGTCCTGCTAATTGTTGTTGTTCGCGGTGCGGCGTGCTTTGTCTCTATTGTGCATAGTTATGAGGATTAGTGAATGGCATTTCCCACTGATGAATTGAGATTGGCAACAATAGGGACAAAGAATTTCCCTTTTGGTCAGCTGCCAATATGCACGCTGGTCTCGGCTGGGAGCTCGGACCGCCTCCCTTCATATCTCCTCCTCCTGGTGTGTCCTCAAGGAATATGTAGCAACTTTTTATTTCAGCAAATACGCTGTGTGATCAGCTCGCTGTGCTTTCACTGTCTAGTGTCTCTGTTTGTTACGCTGCATTTCAACCAATAAGCAGCATGTTCATGTGCAGTGGGCGGTGCAAGCTACAGCTGCAGCATTTCTATTCTAAACTACCTTATCATATAGTGAACACAGAGGGGCTAAACCTACCACCAGTCTCCTCTCACACAATAGTAAGCTGGGGATGAGTTTATTTGATCAAATGCTGGCGTATGTTTTAGTCTTGACTCTAGATGTATTTCCTGCTGTATCACTGCTGACCGAGAGTCAGTTTTACCTGATCAGATGATCATTATGAATGCGATGCATCACTGATCCAGGATCAGCACTTCCTACAGACTAGGGATGCACCATATTGGATTTGTTGCCGATATCGATGTGCCGATATTTTTGGCCCATTACAATATATGCACACATTTCTTCCCAGCTCATTTCAGAGAACATCAAGTCTCTCGTCTCTCCTGTAGTGGAATCAATGAACACATTAGGTCTACTCTTATCATGATGGCCCACTGGCAGATCATACAGACATAAATACAACGCTTTGCAAAATGTTCACATTCACTGGACAAAATAAGAAAACTACTTCAAATTAGGTTATGTAAATCTGTGGTTCTCAAAGTGCGGTCCGGGGACCCCCGGGTGTCCTTGAGGGGGGTTCCACAATGGGTCCCCAGCAAAAAGGTGAATCATTTATTTCCACTATAATTCCATCCATAAGTAACAGAATATATGACTATTTTGGTCATGGGTTTCATAGACTTTCTGTAAAAGATCTAAAAGAAAAAATATTAGGGATGCACGATATATCGGCAATCATATCGGTATCGGCCGATGTTAGTCATTTTTTAACATATCGGTCATATCGGTATCGGTCAGATGTTGCAATGTTAATATCGGTTATCATTATCAGCCAAATTCTTCACATTGATATGAAATAATGCAGTAAATCTATGATTTATGGGCTTTTCCAAAGGCTTTGCAAATAAAGAAATGCATAACTTTTTCAAATTCAGTGTTAACATGTGTTTTTCAGTATGTACAAAATGTAATGATCATAAAAATTTGGTTTTATACAGATCATATCGACATCGGTAAATATCGGTTATCGGCCATAACAGCAATGTTAACTCATTCAGTGCCAGCCACTTTTGGAGAACGGATGCTCCCAGTGCCAGAGTTTTCAGAGCGTTTTCAGTGATTTCTCGAGGCCCACAGAATATTGTGTGATATTACTATGTAAACACCGAACACGCACAAGAACGAGCTGGCTCTATTGTATCATCAGCAAAAAAAAGTTTATTGATACCATTTTCCGTTCTTTAGTTATGAGCCGGAGAAGATAGGTTGTTTTCAGCGTTTTCAGGCTTTTCAAATTATTAGCTGAGATAATCCGCCTTTTGTGAAATGCAGCATTTCAAGCACATTCACTGAGTCTGAAGATAATATTTTCTGATGTAGTGACGTAGTTGTTGTGTGATGCCCTGCGTGCACCACCCGGCACCACCCCCCTCCCCCCCTCCCCCCGTAAACTCCTCCCCACACTGCACACAGCCTCACGCAACCATTATATTTTCGGACTGCTGCGTTTGTGTGCTGCTGTCGGCTCTCAGCGCCACAGCAGGGAAGAGCCAACCCGGATTGCTGAATGGTTTGGCGTCAGGGGCTGCTTTCCTGTCTGCTAATCGGGTGGGGAAACTATACAGACAGACAGACAGACAGACAGGGACAGAGGGGCTCAGTTGTGAGCGCGGATTGACTCCTGTTCGGAGCCAATCTCCCGCGACAGAGCAAATGGCTCTGGGAGCATGTATCGGTTTGTCTTTGATCCACGGCTTTTAGGCTGTTTCTCGGACCTGTCTCTAATCTGGACTGCACCGAGCAAGCACTGTCGCCACCTAATGAGTCCGTAAAATAGGTTATACACCTCCAATAGCTACTATAGTTGTACAGGAGCTGCGGAAGGCTTTGATCGACGTCCCACCGTCAAAAAACGCATTGGACGTCGAAGGACGTCCGTGGCATTCTACGTCACTATTTAATTGGACGTCGAAGGACGTCCATGGCATTCAATGAGTTAATATCGGTTATCGGCATCGGCCAAAATTTTCATATCGGTGCATCCCTAAAAAATATTATCAGATGGGGGACCCTGGGACGAAATGGAGTCCGACCGTGGTCTAATTTGTGTCAGTCCTTGACGTGAAAAAGTTTGAAAACCACTGATCTAAATAATGTTGAACATTAGTCAAGCATTGAGCATTAGGGCATAATTAAAGCGTAATTTTATCGGCCTGTCATATCGGCAGAAACGTTTGGTTTGGGGCCGGGCCGATATTTCATTTGAAAGCTGTTATCGGCCGATAGCGATGACGTGCCGACATGATGGTGCGTCCGTATAGACGGATCCAGTCACAGGCTGAAGAGGAAGACGGCTTCAGCTGGCTTCTCCTCTGGAGCCATGTGGTTCATGTCTGCACTGCAGACTAGCAGTGTGTGACAGCCTGTGCACCAGAAACTAGGACTGTGTGCCTGTGCAGTGTGCACATGTCTGAGAGAGAGAGAGAAACCGTTTTTTGAACCAGGCTGTCGTGTAAACATGTTTATTTTTGCTGTAAACTCGGGCATTTTAACATGGAGTTGAATGGGGATTGACTGACTCCCTTTTGCAGCCAGCCTCAAGTGGCGATTCGAGTAACTGCCATTTTTTTTTAACTTCCGCAGTGGCCTCATGATCTGTCCAAGCCTAAACCTCCCCCTCGAGGCAGACCCAGTGCTTTTGAGAAAGGGGGCGTCTTGCTTGTTTGCAGGAAAGCAGCTGAAAGGAATGTGTGTTTAGGTGTGGTGGTGTGTGTGTTTAGATGTGTGTGCGTGTGTGTGTGAGAAGGGTGGGGGCTCCATTATATTCTGGGTGTTGGGGAGGGGGTTTACTGGAGTTTAGGAGTGAGATTCTCTCCCCCCCCCCCCCCCCCCCCATGTCTAGTTTTCCAACAGCGTCACATAGCTGTGGGTTTCTGTGCCGGAGGCTGCTGGTAAACACTGTTCACTTAAACAAACAGGCCCTGTCTACTGGACACTGTGTGTGTGAGAGAGAGAGTTTTATTGGATCAAACGTCGTCAGGTCTCTCTAAAAGGTGTTCTGCCTATTTCACGGTCCACTTAACACACAGGGAACTAAATGGTGGTAGAGATTGCAGCTCTCGGAGGTGCAGCCCAGCTTGGCTTGTAGCTGCTTCCGTAAAAACACCTAGGTAGATTTTATGTGTGTGTGTTAGGGCTGCACGATATGAGGAAAAGCTGCGATTTGCGCTAACACTGTTCAATATTGCGATGACGATATGACCTGCGATAAATAAATAAATGCTATAAACAAAAATATTAATGGGTAGGGGTGCTGCGATCCGGCTAAGCCACGATCAGATCCGATTCCGATTCCTGGGGTCACGATCCGATTCCAGAATCGATTCTCAATTCCAACGATTCTCGATTCCAGAATCTAGAATCGATTCTCAATTATGTAGTTTTATATTGCAATAACACACAAAGGTAAATCTAAGACAAAAAATGACAAATGTATTAATGCTGAACTTCAAATTCAACTTCTGAAGTATTACAGTGAGGGCCTAAATTCATTTTGCAATGAGTGTGTTAATTTAAGCATACGTATCAGTAAGTGGCACGGGATTCTCAAAGCCTGTGTTGAGGGTCATACGAACAAAAATGCACTCTTGAAGCAAAAAAAAATCCAAAACCAACAAGTTAATTATTTACATTTTTACTTCAATGTAAATTTCTTACACATGAGATTACTTTTAGCCTTTTAGTCATAACGATTATTGAAAGATATTCCATATTCCAGACTGAAATGTTATAACAGAAGTGGAGTATTGGCCAGAATTTTTTTTTTAATTGCGATAACACGTGACTTTTGCGATGTGTTTATTGCGCATTTTCATATCGCGATGACAATGAAAAAATATGATTCATCGTGCAGCCCTAGTGTGTGTGTGTGTGTGTGTGTGTGTGTGAGAGAGACAGAGAATTTTATTAGATGAAGCATTGTCAGGTTTCCCTAAAAGGTTTTGTGCATCATTCAATTAACACGCAGGGAAGTAAATTGAGGAAAAAATTGCAACTGTGATGTGCAGCTCCGCCTTGCTTGTAGCTGCTTCCATATAAACACCCAGGTGGAGTGTGTGTGTGTGTGTGTGTGTGTGTGAGTGAGAGAGTTTTATTAGATGAAACATTGTCAGGTTTCCCTAAAAGGTGTTGGGCATCATTCATGCTTCAATTAACACACGGGGAAGTAAATTGAGGAAAAAATTGCAACTGTGAGGTGCAGCTCCGCCTTGCTCGCAGCTCCTTCCATATAAACACCTAGGTGGAGTTTATGTGGAACCATTTGTAATGAGCTCACCTCACGCCCGGGGCCGCTGTTTGTGGCTGTCTGAGAGGATTGCACTTTTAACTGTAATAAACCCAATCACACACAGTGCATTTCACCAACTGTGAGAGTCCACATGTTAGTTTGCAGAGGAAAGGCGTTAAAGGTTTGGTGGTGTGCAGAATATCTGGGCCAGTGAATCAGATTGTGCATCGCAGACAATCAGTCATATACAGTGTAGGAAATGTAAAATTAAAAAAAATTGTCTGTCTCAAAAACTGGGGGCATTTATGCAATTTTGGGGGCACTTAATTTTTTTTAAATTAGTGCATAAAGTTGCTAAAGCGTATTGTGTAAACAACAGCGCTGTTTGTGAGTGTGTTCTTCATCGTCGTCTTCTGGCAACCAGCTTGCAGGTGCTGTTAGAAATGGAAATTAAATGAATTTGAATTAAAATAAAATTATCTATCTAATATTATTAATATTGGGGGCAATTTTTGCCCCTAGATCATGATTTTTAGGGGCATTCTGAGATTTCTTGGGGGCATTTTTGCCCTTGCCCCTGGCTAAATTCCTACACTGGTCGTATAAGAAAATCATCAGCATACCATTTTACCTCATTTCTGTTTAAGTGGTGAAAAATATGAGAAAAAAGGCACCATCTACAAACTGCAATCCTTATCGCAATAATTGTGGAAAAAGATTGCAGCATAAAGTTTTGCCAGTGTTACATAACCTTAGTGTGTGAAATGGATTACTACGGTCTTGAGTGTTTCTGTCTCTTCCTGGCTGCAGCACATTTCTCTCCTGCCTGCTCTGTCTCCATGGCTGCAGTGAGTTCCTCGCACATGTATCTGTCTGCAGCATGTATCTGTCTGCATCATGTATCTGTCTGCAGCATGTATCTGTCTGCAGCATGTATCTGTCTGCAGCATGTATCTGTCTGCAGCATGTATCTGTCTGCAGCATGTATCTGTCTGCAGCATGTATCTGTCTGCATCATGTATCTGTCTGCATCATGTATCTGTCTGCAGCATGTATCTGTCTGCAGCATGTATCTGTCTGCAGCATGTATCTGTCTGCAGCATGTATCTGTCTGCAGCATGTATCTGTCTGCACTCTGCAGCACTGTGCCCCGTGTGCCCTAGTTTTCCCAGCACCGCTTCAGAGCCACACTTGTCTTCTGCACCAGAGAGAGAGAGAGACACACAGAGAGAAAGTTCAGATTCAATAAAGAGGCAAAGTGACCGCCTAGTAGGCGGCGCCTACTTCCTGCTTCAGCACTGTACCAGAGATTTTCATCCGCCATTTATTTTCCCATAGACATTTCGTAAAATGCGTATAAAAATAGATTTACTGGTTCAAACCAAACGGTACAGATATATTTAGAAACAGGAGAGATTGCATAACATTTCTCTGGGACCAAAACGTAAAGAAATGTGGGTTTAAAGAAAATATTTTTTCTGTGTTTTTTTTTGTTTTGGTCCAAGTGAAATGTTCTATGGTCTCTCCCGATTATAGCATTAGCTGAACCGTTTGGTGCGATGAAGTAAACCTATTTTATAAGCATTTTACGAAATGTCGATGGGAAAATAAATGGCGGATGAAAATCTCTGGTACAGTGCTGAAGCAGGAAGTGACGTTCCACTTTGCCTCTCTATTAAAAAATGAAAAAAGGCAGAGAAAACCAAAGTGAAACCCTCTCTCTGTCTCTCTTGCGGTTGCTATTTCAAACTGCCAGTGTGCTGCGTTCAGCGAGGCGAGTGCTCTACCTTGTTTCACAGACTCCAGGCTATAGATAGAGGCATATTGTCTCTGACATTAATACACGTTCTTTTTTCAAAGGGCCATAAAAGAGCCAGGGCGTATTATAGGGGTTTGTGGCCGGTAGTGGGGAGTGTCTATGTGCTAAGAGGTGATGCTGCTGATCAGAGCAACGACTAAGCCGTGTGCACTTAACCACAGCTCTCATCTAAAGTGAGTGGAGGTTTGAATTTATTATTTTGTATTGTTTTTTTGTTTTGTGTTTGCAGAGACTTGCTGAACAAAACAGTCCTTTTTAAAAGCTTCTTCCTTACAGCCTTCAGTGTTTTCTTCAGCCTGCCTTACGGGTACATCACAGGGGTTGGAGAAAGCCTTGGCAGTACGACACAGAGCTTCTAACTGTTGGTATTAATCTCCTGTGACTCACCTTTGGGCCCTGCTTTGGCCTTTGAAGAACTGAACAAGCTGGCTTCAGTGAGGGATCATATGTGTTTTAGACTGTGCATTTGATAGAGTGAGTCATGTATTCACTATTCACTGACAGTTTATATGAAGTTCTAAACTAAAACATAAAAGAAACGCACACACAAAAACACCAAGTTTTGGGGAGATTGTCCTTGTGGTTAACTAACTTGTTAACCTCAATTTTGGACAGAGCTCTTTATATTTTGCACCCTCAGTCCGTGTGGGCACTCATAGGGCTTTCACACCAGCAGGGCTCCGTGCCGGTTCCGGTTCCAGAACCCTCATCTGAACTGGCCGGCGCGTTCAGACCGAAAAAATAATTGGTTCGGAACTTGAAAAGTTGGTTCTCAGCGGAACCAAAAAATAGTTGGTTTTCCTTGGGAACCGTGACATCATCAGTGGGCGTGTCTCATTCTAGGCTGTGAAAACGAGCAGGAAGGAGAAGAAGGCAGTGACAACACAGAGAAAAATAATTTGCAGTGGTCTGCTCTGCTGAGGAAACCAAATGTTTAGTGGCGATTTGGGCATCTACCGAATCTCAAGAAAAGCTAGAAAGCAGTACAAGAAAGAGCAAGTCGTATGCCGAACTTGCGAAAGAGATGGCCAAGGCTGGGTTCACTCGAACGCCAGAGCAAATAATTAATAAACTTTAAAAAATAAAAAAAATAAACTGAAGAAGGACTACCGAATAATGTCCTCCCACTTTGGTTCCGCTTAAACTGGTGTGAACACGGGCTGGTTCACCAGAAAGCACCAAGGTTCTGAGACTCCAGAACGGAGCCAGAGCCAGAACCAGAACCGTGTCTCTCTGAAAGCGCTATCAGTGAGCCTGTCCCCAATCCAGCATGGCTGTGGAGCAACATCTGGCCACCCCGCCCCCCCACCTCCACACACAGAGATTATATCCCTGCTCACATGACAAGTTTATATCCCAGCTCAGACAAATAGATTCTATCCTCTCTGCCATAAGCAGAAAACTCCATTCTCCAGGACCTTGTGGATTTGGAAGTGACAGCAGAAAGGAACAGACGATGAGTGATAGTTATTGATAGGTAGATGACTTGTGTGTCTGCTGCTTTATTTTGTATTCAAGTAGTGAAGTGAAGCTATAATGTGAACAGGTGTGACATGTGATCACATGTGATGTCACCGGTGGTGTGTGACATCACATGTGATCACATGTGATGTCACCGGTGGTGTGTGACATCACATGTGATCACAGGCAGCAGAAGACTTTTTATTATGACCTGCACAAGCAAGTTATTTCCCTCTTTTGAGGATGTTTTATCCCTGCTGAAAATTAACTAAATGTCCAGAAAAAGTTGAAATCCTAAAAGGAGTCGGCATGTTGTTGCAGTCAGAGCTGGTCGGACAGGTTTCTTAACTGCTTCTGGCATGATGGAAGCAAAAAATAAGATAAAAGACTGCAACTGTCCTACTATCAACTCATGCTTATTCTGCTGTAGAATATAACGTGATGGATATCTGCATACAGAGACACACCTAGACAGGTTATCCTCCCTCTGGGGTGGGTGTGTGAGTGACAGAGAGAGAGAGAGAGAGAGAGATAGACAGAAATGTAAAAAAGAGTCTCAAAATAAGTAACCAACACCAGAAAAAAAATCAATTCATACAATGGTATCTTTCTCAGTGGTATCTCTTCCACTGTGGTGACATCCAGCTGGTTAGCCTCATCCTCTAAAAGAGTCTGGTGTAGATGCTGCTTCACCATCTGGCAGTAAGACTCAGCCTTGACGGCGTGCAGTAGCTCTCAACTCCACTACATTTTGACCCTTTGACCTACCAGAGTTTGGCCTTAAGTTAATAATTGACATTTATTTGATGATGTATTGTGTATGAGCAGAATGGTAGGTGTGGTGGAGACAAACTGTTACACCTGATCCTGGCCAGTCCGACCAATGACTAATGAGCAAAAGCAACTTTGCTGCTGTGTCATTATTGCAAGTGGCTCTTAGTGATTGTGTTTCTGAAACCGGCAGTTATTTAGTTAGTTAGTAGCGTTGTGTGATGGCTCAGGTGACCCCCCCCACCGGCTGACAGAAGAGATTAGAGAGGTCTCCACTGTCCTGTCCTGTCCTGTAATGTCCTGTCCTGTCCTGTAATGTCAGCCCTGATAGGTTTGACATGACCCTGCCCGTGCCGGCCAGCAGTCACTCAGCAGTCAGGACTGGGTTCAGTTCTCTGTCCATTCAGGCAGTAGACTCTCCTTTCACCTTCCACTTGACTTCAGTACATTTTAAATTCCATGCCACTGTGAACTCCTGGCTGCTACAGTGCATCTGAATGTCACTGTGTTAAAAGTCAACTGGATTTTTTAAAACATCTAATGCAACCTCCCAGTGATGATGCCAAAGTAAGTAGGTGAAGTAGACAAATATATAGACGTTGCCTTAGTCCAACGGCGGCCATTTATAATCTTCTTTTTCATTCTTAGAGTGGGAAACTGTGCCTGTAAGACTGGTATACGTATAAAATGAACTAACATTACTACAATGCACAATAAAGACTTCAGATAGACCCAACAATTATCAAATTAGCAATCTCAAGAACAAAACTACAACTCATTGAAGTTAGCAGGGCGGTTAGCTAGCTTACTAGCTGGTTAGCTACGCGACTTGTGAATCTTTGGAATGGACAGTGAACTGAATAAAAGCCTGATGGAGTTTAGCGGCTGTTGGTTTGTGGTCTCAAGGCAAATGCCTGCAGCTTTCACCATGTGTGCTTTCAAAGCAGCATGACAGAGGTGAGGATGGTGCAAATAGACAGAGGTGTGTGTGTGTGCGTGTGTGTGTGTGTGCGCGCGCGTGTGCGTGCGTGCGCGTGTACGTGCGCGCGCGTGCGTGCGTGTGTCTGCGCACGCGCGTGCTTCCTCTGAGGCTTTCTCTGATTTCCTCCACTAGGTCCTGTTGTATTATTTAACAGTCTTGTAACTGGGGCACTGGGCAATGAGGTGAGGCCTACTGCCTGGGACCATCCACACACAGTGAAAATCATCCATGCACGGCTTACCAAATCATATTGGCGTCTCCTGCTGTCTCCATGAAATAGACTGCACCGGTGATTCCAGGTGAAAGCAAAGGTCCTGTGTCAATTTCTCAGATTAAATCCACTTTGTGTTGTTTTATTCTTAATCTTCATCGTTGTTGCTCATCCTCATCACTGTAGCGCTTGTGCACCGCACTTCCCATAGATCACCTGTCAGTCAAACGTTGTGGGCGGAGCTTGGACTTTCAGGAAACCATTTATTTATATGAAAAGGCAGCAGATTATTATTTAAGAGAAAGCATTTTGAAGTGAGAAACGGCAAGGTAGCAATAAAGCTCAGTATTGACGACAGCTATGCCCTGCTCTGTGCATCAGATCAGCAGGGTAACGTAAAGTAATGTAACAGCGCAGCATTGACAGCTATGTCCTGCTCTGTGCATCAGATCAGCAGGGTAATGTAACAGCTCAGTATTGACAGCTATGCCCTGCTCTGTGCATCAGATCAGCAGGGTAACGTAATAGCTCAGTATTGACAGCTATGCCCTGCTCTGTGCATCAGATCAGCAGGGTAACGTAAAGTAATGTAACAGCGCAGCATTGACAGCTATGTCCTGCTCTGTGCATCAGATCAGCAGGGTAACGTAATAGCTCAGTATTGACAGCTATGCCCTGCTCTGTGCATCAGATCAGCAGGGTAACGTAAAGTAATGTAACAGCGCAGCATTGACAGCTATGTCCTGCTCTGTGCATCAGATCAGCAGGGTAACGTAATAGCTCAGTATTGACAGCTATGCCCTGCTCTGTGGATCAGATCAGCAGGGTAACGTAAAGTAATGTAACAGCGCAGCATTGACAGCTATGCCCTGCTCTGTGGATCACATCAGCAGGGTAACGTAACGTAATAGCTCAGTATTGACAGCTATGCCCTGCTCTGTGCATCAGATCAGTGGAGCCTGTGTTGGTTTCAGGGCACATAACAGCTCCATTAAATATTTACCCACCCTGCCTGGCCTGCAGGCTCCACCACTCATTTATATAGCAAGGACACAGCCCACTAAATAAACCCACGTATCTCTCTATCTCTCTCTCTCGCCCTCTCTCTCCCTCTCTCTGTGTGTTTAGTAGGTATGCCTACTGCCAGAGTCCTTAAGACGAAACGCCTGGTAAAAGAGGACAATTGTTTCGCTCACCAGAGAGAGAGAGAGAGTGTGCAGCTATTTTTAGGTGTTAGCTGATATGGTTTTATCTTTCTGGCTGGTGGTTGCTTGGGGTGGTGCCCGATTGTTTCCCCCTGTCTGTGTGGTGGGTTTAGCATGTCAGCTGTGCACTGTGTAGCTCCTGTCTGTGTGGATGGGATGTATTTCTAGTCAGGCATCTTGAGGGCAGCTCCAGCCCTTCTTCTTTTGCTTTCATGGTTCAGTTCAGAGTCGAGTCCTCTGAGACTTGAAGCCTGCAGCGCAAACAGACACATGAGATTATGGCTGGGCAATATTTTGCAAAATCAAATATCACAATATTTTGGACTGAATACCTCAGTAACGGGATAACAGGACAATGTTTTGAGGATGTGCCTCAGTGTTTTCATTACAGTAATGTGTAATCATTGTAAGTACGTTTTAAAAGAAAATCAACTTTGTCTACTTGTGAAACAAAATTTATTTTGATTTTGAAATTTGTGCAAATTTGTGTTTGCACCTCTAACAGAAAATATAATATATGGGGCTTTTCCTTAACATACTAATTAGTCATGAATAGGTTAACAGCGCTGTGAGCCGCGCGTCCTCTCAGAAGTCGAGGTGTCATGGTGGAAAAGGGAGATGGGCTGAGTAAAGGAGGAGAGGGAGAGACCTGAGCTGGAGGTTAGAGGGTAAAGAAACATTCACCACGATTTGTCTGCTTTGGTTTTGTTAGTTTTCTAACTTCATTTGTGATTTCATCTGTCAACTTGTGAACAGAGTTGTTAATGTTTTCAGTTAATGGCTGCTGCACTGTTGGATGTTCATTGAGGCAGGCTCGTCTCAATCTGGAACTGTAGAAAACGATGTCATCACCGAGCTGAGCGAAGCGTGTTTCTGGATAGATGAGTTGACGGAGAGGAATGGATGTAGCCTGAGAGACCGGAGGAGGAGAGGGACAAAGGCTGAGTGAGCCTGGGGGAGAGAGGAAGACACGCCCCCCTCCTGGGACTCCTGATGGGGAAAAGAAAGAGGAAGGAAGCCTCTGAGGTTTCTGTGGTTTACTGCTCCTTCCCCATTTCAAATATGAAGACGCCACACACACACACACGCACACACACACACACACACACACACACACACACACACACACACACACACACACCGCCAGACCACCGGTCCCTGGGAAGCAGGGAGGCCCACAGGCCAGTGTAGAGTTAGACGTCTTGTCATATTGGCAACTTTTGACCCTTTTCTTTATAACTGTGACTGAGACCCCAAATTTCCCCAAATATGTTTCATGACTCCAGGGCTGAGCCAAACCCTGACCTGACCACAACCATGCTTTGGAATATGTCAAAAACAGGCTAACATGTCGATGTCATAGAGATCCCTCCTCTCAATTCCTTAAGATTAATCATGTATATATACATTACCATGGCATCTTGCATGTTGCTGTTGTCTGGTGAAAACCATGTAACTTGGATTTTGGTGACATGATGTTTGGACTTCAGTTGAAGGGTGACTTGCTCTACAGGGTCGAGGACTTTCCTCCACCTCTTAGGCTTTATGAATCCAAAAGACACTCCACAGGACAAAGTGACTTGGCTCAAGCTAAAACCACACTGTTTTGGAGATGCAGGACTTTCACCTGACACACCATGTGCTTTCACGCAAAGCGCTCTGCACTTCCATAAGTGAATCTACAGTATTTTCATGCTGGTTGAACCCAGTAGGAATGATGTCCTCACCCTGCAGGGCTCCTACTCAACACACACTCTATTGTAAATGTAGTAGTGCTCTGATGAAAGCATGCTAGCTGATGAAGCCAAGAGGACAAAGCCAGGTCAACTGAGACCAAGTTGTGCAGTTCAGTGGATTTCTGGAGTGCCGCGCGCTATCCCATGTTCCACATGGCTTTGATCACGTTTCAGTGACAGCAGCCACAACAGCCACAAGAGGAAGTGCTTTGACTGTGGCTTGTCAGTTACTTTGCCAACTGTCATTTGGACCAACTATTCTCTTCTAAAGCTTAGATGGATGGTAAAAATGGTGTTTTTCTGCATGTAATTTTGTGCCTAGGCAGCCGTGGCAGACCTGAAGCTGGTCATAATGTGGGTCAGGAAAGTCCTGTGCCCTCTCCACTGTCGGCCACGAGCCCTCTATCCTGTCTGATCCAATCAAAGCTAGCCTGGAGGGATTATTTCACCAGCGGGCCTCGCTAACAAAGACTGCTCTGTTGGCCCCTCCCTCTCTGACTCACAGCGCAGCAGGGAGCGCACGGCGGCGCGCACGTGGAGCTATCGCAGACCCCCCTGCCCTGCACTGCCCCACCTGCAGCAGCTTCAAAGCAAGACAGATGTGTCTCATAGCTAGAGAGAGTGTGTGTGTGTGTGTGTGTGTGTGTGTGTGTGTGTGTGTGTGTGTGTGTGTGTGTGTGTGTGTGTGTGTGTGTGTGTGTGTGTGAAGGCTGGGCGTTCTGGTTTTGACACCACTGCTGTTGAGACATGTAGGCTCGCTGTGTGTAGCGTGAGAATTGTGCTGCTGCGTTTCCTGCTCAGCTGGCCGCCGCGGTACGCTAACCGTTTCGGAGCAAACTGTTTCCCTTAGCACCTTGCCACGCGTGCTGGCTGATTTTCACTATCACCTGCCCGTGACCGATTGGTAGTAAGTGTGGGAGTCACCAGAGTCCCCATGGTACGATATTATCACGATACATAATACAATATTATTGCGATTTTAGAAATATTGCGATATATTAATTTGCGATTTCAAATGTCAGAAATTCACATTTCAAACTTCAAATTATGTCCCCAAAGGGCGGGGAAAAAAGTCAAAATCTGTTTTATCTAATGAGATAAAGTTTCCTGTCTGTTCATCTCACTTCAATCATTTTTATTGCAGCAAAATGGGATTTTCAAGTCGACAGACTGACCAACACTGTCATAAATGTTGCATGCACTTGACAATTGCTATAATAAAATATACTTGGCATTCGTGCGATGCGATATATTGCTATATTGCCACACAAAATACCGCGATACAATGCTTTATCGATTCCCCCCCATCCCTAGTGGGTAGTTAGAGTGGAGTTGATTTCCAGCTGTGTTTGCTGTAATGACAGTCTGCACTCTGGGTGAAAGAAGTGTTGAAGTCTGTCACTTAAAACAAGCTAAATCCATTTGCAGAGAGAGAGAAAGAGAGAGAGAGAGGGAGAAATGGAGACAGAGAGGTAAGGGTGAAGCCGAATGCACTGATGGGTAAGAGGCTGCAGAATAAGCAAGGCACTGTTTGAAAGACAGTGCAGAATTGTGTAAGAGGGAGAAAGGTATCATTGGTACAACCTTGGCCAGTTTGAACTATGCGCTGCAACCTCCACGTGCCGAGATGCTCTAAGTCTCCACACACCTTCTAAAAATAAGATGCCATCGAGTCTTATGTTGCTTAGCAACAGCCACAAAGTAAGACTGTGGAACTAATATGGCTGCTGCTATTAAAAAAACACATTAGGACTAGTGGCTGCTACACTTGTGATGTTCTTTAATGAAACCTTTAAAGTACCTATAAAAGCTTAAACACATCACCACACACCAGCAGCCATGCCATAACTGAATGAATAGAATCTACAGTGTTGGCAGAACATATGTAGCTGTAGCAAGCAGCTGGACATCAGTCAGTTATGTGGAGCTGCTTGCTGTACGAAACAATGTAGGAGACAAAGTGCAGGGTGAGTCCAGGTGAACCAGTCTGCCCATTCTCCTCTGACCTCTCATCAACAAGGCCTGTCTGTCTGCAGAACTGCAGCTCACTGGTTGATTTAGTTTTTCTGACCATTCTGTGTAAACAGAGACTGTTGTGTGTGAAAATGCCAGGAGATCAGCAGGTACAGAAATACTCAAAGCATCCCGTCTGACACCAACAGCCACGCTCAAAGTCACTGAGAGCACATGCCCCCATTCTGATGTTGGATGTGAACCTTAACTGAAGCTGCTGACCTGTATCTGCAGGATCTGCTGCAGTGCTGCCACATGATGGACTGAATAGATAATTGCATGAATAAGCAGGTGTACAGGTGTTACTAATAAACTGAGTGTTATAATAACACACACACATTAGATAAGATAATACAAGATTTATTGATTTATTGATCACCTAGGGGGGAACTCAGGTGTCACTGCCGCAATGTACAGTAGCAGAGGAAGATAAAAAAATAGATAATAGAATAAGAATAGTGCAGAAAAGAATACACAATATCACAATAAAAAGTGTGTGGTGTTATCCAGTGTAATAACTATATAATAAGCACATCATTTATAATGACAACGGTATGTACACATGCAAATACATCGGAGTCATTGTTGGCAAATTGGTTTATTGTATTAGCCTTGTTGCAAGTCTCTCTGGGTTCAGGTCTTCAGCTAAAATAATAAATTTAATTGAGTGAATTAACTCTATTACCGGTAAGAAGGTGGTCTTAACACTGTCCAGCCGGTGTTTGCTCTAGTTGGCCATTGTTCATACAGACAGACAGAGAGACAGACATTCAGACAGACATTCAGACAGACACAGACAGACATTCAGACAGACAGAAAAGCGGACAGACAGACATTCAGACAGACAGAAAAGCAGACAGACAGACAGACAGACAGACACAGAGAGAAAGTGTTTGGGAGGATCAGACTGTCTGTTTCCAGCTCCATGCAGGCAGCAGAGGGGAGGAGCGCCGCTGTAACATAAAGTCATTTAAAAGGGATTACAGAGCTGTACCATCACTTTGCCCTGCACCCTAAGGGCCTTGGAGGGGGTCGTGTGTGTGTGTGTGTGTGTGTGTGTGTGTGTGTGTGTGTGTGTGTGTGTGTGTGTGTGTGTGTGTGTCTTTCTAGGGCACGGGGTCATTGCATCAGATCAGCCTAGCAGTAACAGCAGTATGGGAAGGGTGTGTGAATTGGGGCGAGGGTTGTCTGCTAGTGATTGTGTGTTTATGAACTGTAATGTACTGTAGCCATTTTGGTCTTACATGTGTGTGTGTGTGTTGGGTGGAGGTGGGGGGGCGCTGTTATTACAGATAGTAAATGTTGAGAGGTAGGCAAAACCCTCAGGCCACCTGTGTGTCTCTCTCTCTCTCTCTCTCATACTCTCATTATAGCTGCTTTTCCACCGCATGGTACCGACTCTACTCCTTTTATTTGTTGGTTTTCCATTGTGCAGGAAGCAGACCCATGTTACCTGGTACCTGGTGGTACTTTCTTTAGTTCCACCGGGGTTCCAGGCGAGCTGAGGCGATACCAAAAGGGGACGTGAAAAACACTGCAGTCTACTGATTGGTCAGAGAGCCTGGTGCACTCATAAACGTTAGCTTAGCCAGCAGGTTAGCTTACCTGCTTGCGTGTAGGATTTCCCAAACAATCCACAGTCTTTTGTCTTGCTGCTGTCAGCCTCTTGTGAAATCTCTCTGCTTGCTGTGACTAACCGCCACATACACACAATCAACAACACCACATACACACAATCAACAACACCACATACACACAATCAACAACACCACATACACACAATCAACAACACCACATACACACAATCAACAACACCACATACACACAATCAACAACACGTCACTTTGATATCCTGCATTGATGCTGGGAGTGTGGTGTTGAACATGACGTCACAGCAGTTTATGTGCTGTTGTGGGGGAGGGGCCATTGAGGGGAGGGGCGGTACTATCTATGGTGGGAAACCAAGTGGTGTGACCAAAAGCCAGTCCAGTTAAGTTGAGCTGGTACAATGTGGTGGCATTAGGTGTCTCTGGGTGGCTACAGAGCGACTGTGCTCCCTCAGGTCCTCCCTTATCTCCTCTAGACTCCCTGCACACACACACACACACACACACACACACACACACACACACACACACACACACACACACAGACAAACGCACACACACACACACACACACAGACAAACACACACACACACACAGGCACAGACTTCCGCCTGTGTAATCTCTGCCCGTCACTCTCTTCCCTGTGTGACACTACCATCTCGGCTGGGGATCAATGTCCATTTGCCTGACCGTTTGCCTTGGCATCCGCTTGACTGTGTGTGTGTGTGTGTGTGTGTGTCAGACAGGCGTAGGGACAGTGAGTCATGAAGCCATAAAGAGCAGAGTGAGCTCTGGAATGTGTGACAGAGCTGGGGTCTGGGATGGGGGGGGGGGGCGTGGCTAGACGTCTGTGCATGTGTGTGTGTGCACGTGCACGTGTGTGTGTGGAAGCTGGCAGAACAAACAGTGTGGCTCTCTCCTCCCGCTGGCCGGCCGGTGTGGAGACCCTCTCTGCTCTTTACAGCTCTGCCTCCTCCTCCCAGAATGACGCACCGCATCCGGACTGCACGTCCTGGAGAAGTCTTAAAGCACCTCAATGTAATAACTATGAAAGGAGAACTTCACCGAAAAACAATGCTGATTTATTTTTGCACATGATCTCACACATATCCGAAAACTGTAAACAGTTTTGCAGACATTCATTTAGTTTGACAGTTATTGAGAGTTTATTTGAGTTAAGTTGTGGACCAGTGATGTCATTTGTGTATGAATGACATGAATGACATGACATGTGCAAAATAAATCAGTATTGTTTTTCGCTGAAGTTCTCCTTTTAAAGTATCTTGAATGCAGGATTGCGAGATCTTATTTCTTTCACCATGTGAAGAGCGCTTTCTTTACATGGCATCTTCACTCATATTAATACAGAACAACATAATGCAATTGAACTTCATGCCCCTTAAAGCGGAAAACATACTTGTTCGTCAGCCTCGACTTGGAGCCTTGCTGACGGCAGCTAGTCCTGTATACTCAAACGGCAGCTTGACGAGGGGTGGCAGGGGAGTCCCCAGCAAAATGAGTCAATTGTGTGATTTCACTATGATTTAGATGACTAGAAGTTAGCCTAAGGAGAGAATGTAGTGCATATACTTGGTCATATCTTTCACTCTGTCCTGTTATCTCCCCATCAACATTATATTTATACTTGCGCTGTTCATGTCAGCTGCGTCGATCTCGGGCAGCTGCTCGCCAGCCACACCGGCTGTGACACACAAGCATGTAAAAGCTTTAAGTTTGAGAGCGTTCATTAGCCGTGATGATCAGTCAGACACAGGCTGCTTCTGTCAGCTTTCTTTCTCTATTGGGGGTTTTAAAGTGCTCTTACATTCAGCTGCAGGCAGCAGTGAAAAGGCCACAAACTATGTGAGTCTCTCTTGCTGGCTTTGTGAAACCTGCAGATATCCTGTGACACCCAGGCCAGAGGGGAGACAGCCAGGGCTATCTGAGGACACGCACGCACGCACACACGCGCACATGCACACGCACGTGCACACACACACACACACACACACACACACACACACACATTCACACATACACACACAGGGGATACACACACACGCACACGCACACACACACACACACACACACACACACACACACACACACACACACACACACACACACACACTGAATTAACTTGTGGACATGCAGTGTTTAACCTGAGTCCCCCAGTACAGGGGCAGGAAGTGGCAGAGTAGCAGTTAAGCTTAATTTATACTTATTAGAAAGTGTCGCTCAGCACATGGTCACAGACAAAAAATAAAGTATCGCTCATGTTGCTGCATTTATGCTTCTCTCCTCGGCTCACCGGTCACGTGACACTATAGACAGAGGGAGGCAGAGAACTAGTGCAGACAGCCAAGAGAGGGAATGCTGTCAGTGAACCCACGTCGGAGGCAAGATGTAACTGCAGCCGCATATAACGACACACAACTCACCTCCTCTCTCTCTGGGAAGTTGGTCACGGTGTTCTTTGTGATTTTCACGAAGTCATACATCAAGGACATGCTGATACAAATAGCGGGGATTTCACGTTCATTAATTTCATGATAACTAAAACAAGGAAGTCAAGCACGTGCCCGTCTATTAGGGATGCACGATATATCGGCAATCATATCGGTATCGGCCAGTATCGGCCGATTTTTTAACATATCGGTCATATCGGTATCGGTCAGATGTTGCAATGTTAATATCGGTTATCATTATCAGCCAAATTCTTCACATTGATATGAAATAATGCAGTAAATCTATGATTTATGGGCTTTTCCAAAGGCTTTGCAAATAAAGAAATGCATAACTTTTTCAAATTCAGTGTTAACATGTGTTTTTCAGTATGTACAAAATGTCATGATCATAAAAATGTGGTTTTATACAGATCATATCGACATCGGTAAATATCGGTTATCGGCCATAACAGCAATGTTAATATCGGTTATCGGCATCGGCCAAAATTTTCATATCGGTGCATCCCTACCGTCTATATAGCCAATCACACTTGCGCGACATTATGTGATGTAGTCAGCGACACTAGACATTTCACTAGGTAGCAGACACTGCTCGCCGACACTTGAAAGTGTCGACTCAAGTCCTCATTTCTGTCGGCGACCGTTTCAAAAGTGTCAGCAGACGAAGCATAAATTGGGCTTAAGTCTCTCTCTCTCTCTTTCTATCTGTCACTTTACGGCCCTTTCACTATACCTCTGTTTCTATGTGTCTGGCTTCCTGTCTCTCTCTCCTCTCTCTCTATCGCCTGTTTGTTTCTGCTGCCTCATAGGAAGCTCCCCAGTGGTGGGATAAGGGATGGCGTGTCGTGTTTCACATTCCTGCACTTCAGAACATACGCACGCGCACACACACACACACACACACACACACACACACACACACACACACACACGATGGGTCACTTTAAAGGATATGCACTGGTTTTTAAATGGATTGTTATATTTGTGTCTGATAGGAAAGTTTGATGCACCAGCAGATGACTGTGGGAAAAAGTGTGTGTGTCATGATGTCATCTTGCGGCCGTGTGTGTGTTAGTGTGTGCGTCAGTGTGTTATTCATTCTGTATGCATGTGTGTTCTTGATGTGTGTGTGTGTGTGTGTGCGTGCGCGTGTGTGTAAGTTGAGCGTGTGTGTGTGTTTGCAGGGAGTGCACCTTGCTGGCCTGTTACATCAGAGTTGTGGTGGTGACAGCCAGGCAGTTAAGTGCGTTGCCTTATAAGGTAAAAGAGTGCGAGGCGGGCGGGGAGGGAGGGGAGGGGCAGGAAGAGCCTGTTACCGTGACAATGCTGTCTGCTGCTGGGCAACTGGGCCGGCCTGAAACACCCGTTTGGCTACATTACACACACACGCACACACACACGCACACACACACACGTGCACACGCACGCGTGCACACGCACACACACACACGCACACACTCGGACCTCTGTTCCTTTGATTGTTTGTAGTTTCTCTCTTTTATATGTATTTGATCCTTTCTCTTGTGCTCCACAGGTTTGACTTATTGAGATGTGTCATTGTTATCACAGAGTTCCCACAGGTACTTAAAATCCTTCAAAGTGTGTGAATTTGAAATCAATCCTTGAAGATTTTGAAAATAGACATACTGTAAGAAACACGTCCCAATTAGCAGATTTTTTTTTTAAAGTGAGTTGGTCCTCAGGAACCTAAGTCTCTCGATCCGAACAGAGGTCATGTCCGTCAGCCACAATTGAAAAGAAGGTGAAGAGGGGGGCTTCCATTCCTTCCGTTTTTTGCAACAGTTGTCCCCCTGTGTCAGAGACTGTTGCACATCTGTAGGGAAGTTCAGCGAGGACTCCGAGCAGCCCGAAGATGGCGAGTTCTGCCTCTGGCTAAAGGGGTATTTTAAACCCGTTAATGAAGGGCAGAACCAGAAGGCATGAGATTTAATTTATATATCATGTGCAAGAATAGAAATTGAAGTTATTTTGATATAGCCTATATATATGTATTTAACTTGCTGTGTAACAGCACAGTTGAGAAGAGTTCACAGTTCACACATTCAAGCCTCTCCCTCTATTTAATTGTCTGTGAGCTTCTGTAAAGCTGCTGGTTCTCGTTATAAACATTCTCAGTGTTGTAACAGTATTTAACCTTGATCCAGGTCTCAATCTATGCAGTGTTGGGTCCTTGAATTTGAGGGAATTTGGCCTGGAAAGTCCTGGAATTTGATTAAGGCGTGTGATGTGAACACTGGAATATTTTTCTCTCTCTCGTGTGTGTGTGTGTGTGTGTGTCTGTGTGTGTGTACAGTAGGCTCCTACACACCACCGACGAGTCTAAGCGAGAAACGCGTGGTTGGCTGCCTTGCTGTATTTCCGTCTTCAATTGGTCGATTTCGAAATGCCCCTCCTTCCCCCGCGCCATCTTGTCACTCACCAGCTTGCAAAGCATGCTGGGAGACCTGGCGAGTGGACATCGCAGGCGACAAGACGAGAGGAGGGGCCAAAACCGAAATAGACCAATTGAAGACGGGAATACAGCAAGGCAGCCAACCAAGCTGCAGGGCGAGTTGCGAGTACATGCGAGTGCCTGCGAGTTTATCGCTTGGACTCGTCGGCGGTGTGTAGGAACCTTGTGTGTGTGATGAGATCAGCAGCACATGACAAAACTGTTTTCATGGGAATGCCAAGAATGGAGACTTAGCTGCTGAAATGTCATGCTTTTCATACCACACATTCACACACACATTCACGCACACACACACACACACACGCACACACACTCGCACGCACGCACGCACGCACGCACACACACACGCACGCACACACACACGCACACACACCCAGAGTACACTCACACATGCTGTGACAGCACCATCATTTGCACATGGAATTATTTGTTCACACACACCATCAAATGATAGTGTTTGTGGGCTGTCAGTTTGTTGCTCCTCTCCTCCTATCCTCTCCTCTCATATCCTTACCTTCTCTCTTCTCCTATCCTCTCCTCTCATATCCTTACCTTCTCTCTTCTCCTATCCTCTCCTCTCATATCCTTACCTCCTCTCTTCTCCTATCCTCTCCTCTCATATCCTTACCTCCTCTCTCCTCCTATCCTCTCCTCTCATATCCTTACCTTCTCTCTTCTCCTATCCTCTCCTCTCATATCCTTACCTCCTCTCTTCTCCTCTCCTCTCATATCCTTACCTCCTCTCTCCTCCTATCCTCTCCTCTCATATCCTTACCTCCTCTCTTCTCCTATCCTCTCCTCTCATATCCTTACCTCCTCTCTTCTCCTATCCTCTCCTCTCATATCCTTACCTCCTCTCTCCTCCTATCCTCTCCTCTCATATCCTTACCTTCTCTCTTCTCCTATCCTCTCCTCTCATATCCTTACCTCCTCTCTCCTCCTATCCTCTCCTCTCATATCCTTACCTCCTCTCTTCTCCTATCCTCTCCTCTCATATCCTTACCTCCTCTCTCCTCCTATCCTCTCCTCTCATATCCTTACCTCCTCTCTCCTCCTCTCCTCTCATATCCTTACCTCCTCTCTCCTCCTATCCTCTCCTCTCATATCCTTACCTCCTCTCTCCTCCTATCCTCTCCTCTCATATGCTTACCTCCTCTCTCCTCCTATCCTCTCCTCTCATATCCTTACCTCCTCTCTTCTCCTATCCTCTCCTCTCATATCCTTACCTCCTCTCTCCTCCTGTCCTCTCCTCTCATATCCTTACCTCCTCTCTCCTCCTATCCTCTCCTCTCATATCCTTACCTCCTCTCCTCCTATCCTCTCCTCTCATATCCTTACCTCCTCTCTTCTCCTATCCTCTCCTCTCATATCCTTACCTCCTCTCTTCTCCTATCCTCTCCTCTCATATCCTTACCTCCTCTCTCCTCCTATCCTCTCCTCTCATATCCTTACCTCCTCTCTTCTCCTATCCTCTCCTCTCATATCCTTACCTCCTCTCTTCTCCTATCCTCTCCTCTCTCCTTCCCTTCCTTTTCCTCTCATTTCCTTGTCTTGTCTTGTCTCCTCTACAGGCTGGGACAGTTCTCAATACCTTTAAAGCCCCCTCCAGTGTATTTTGTCATTTTAAGATACTGTGTTTCTGAGTCATGTCCTCCTGACTAACGATGACGGCATGACTCAATGGAACATCAATTAGATTCTGATGATGAGCTAGCTAGCATGGTAACTAATAACTAGCTAGCTAGCTGTTAGCTATGTTAGCTAAGCCCACTGCCTGCATCACGCATGCTTGTTGATATATCAGCAATAATGCGGCTCTCAGCTAAGGGCCAAGTAGTATGGAAACTTCTCCAGTCAAACAATACATACCTGCATTATATTCCTTTTGTACACGGATCTAGAAAAAAATACTGTATGGTTGGTTTTGCTCGCAACCAATCACCGCAGGTGTTCATTGATTTAATGCGACATGTGATTGGTCGCAGCAACTACCCATACAGTCTGTGGTGTGGTGTATGTGACAAGTTGGCAGTTCAGCATGTTGAGATGCCACCAAAACTATGACTATAAAAAAGGTATTGAATGAGGTACTCTATTGGTATCGGATTCGTTATCACTTTAAGAGTACTGGCAATTACTGGTATTGTTTATTTAGAATATAATTTAATAATTTTTTAAACGATATCCAGCCCTACCCCACTCACTCCCTTTCTTAACTCTCTCTCCTCTGGTCTCGCCTCCTCTCCTCTCCTCTCCTCTCCTCTCCTCTCCTCTCCTCTCCTCTCCTCTCCTCTGCTCTGCTCTCCTCTCCTCTCCTCTCCTCTCCTCTCCTCTCCTCTGCTCTCCTCTGCTCTCCTCTCCTCTCCTCTCCTCCTCTGCTATCCCCTCCTCCTCTGCTCTCCCCTCCTCTGCTCTCCTCTCCTCTCCTCTCCTCCTCTGCTATCCCCTCCTCCTCTGCTCTCCCCTCCTCTGCTCTCCTCTCCTCTGCTCTCCTCTGCTCTCCCCTCCTCTGCTCTGCCCTCCGCTCCTTTCCTCTCCCCTCCTCTCCTCAACTCTCCCTTCAGAGGAATTCCAGCACAGAGGCGTCAGACATGGCGTCAGTCAACCTGCTGTGACCTTGGCTGGACTGTGTGTGTGTGTGTGTGGTGTGTGTGTATTATGTGGTGATTTTTAGCTGACAAGGATGTAGATGAAGTGGAGCTGCCAGCTAAGCGTGTGTGTGTGTGTGTGTGTGTGTGTGTGTGTGTGTGTGTGGTGGAAACATTTGTGTTTTATTTTATTTATTTGAATGGCTAAAATAACTGCGCGCTGAGTAACTGACGGCTGTAGTGAGTTTAGCACTTACTCACTCTCAATACTCATTACTCATTCTAATGACACACACACACACACACACACACACACACACACACACACACACACACACACGGAGCTAACTATTGCTTGCACTAGCCTTGGCTTTGTGTGTGAGTGGCTAGATAAAAGTCTAAAATCATCTAAATTTAAAGCGTTATTAAAAGTATGATTGGTGATTGATTTAGTACAATATGAGCAACATGCTCGTTTCTTAATTCTATCTGCTTTACTAAACATAAATGGATTTAATTTCCCATGAGCCTTTTTCTTTTACTGCACAATTTCAGAAGTTTAATTGAAAGGCGGGCAGGTTTGGCCGGCTTTGCGTCTTGATTTTGTGTTTTCACTTGGTTTTCAATTAAATTATAAGTAGCCTAAAAAAAAAGGTGTGCTGTTAAATTAGTCTTTGTGGACGACGTGCAAAGTGTGTGTGTGAGAGAATGTGTTGTTCCTTCTTTTTGGCTCTATTCTTTCTATTCCCCTGCATTCAGGCATTATTAGCCATGACTTCTGCTTTTCTGTGTAATAACTTCCTCTCATGGCCTCGGGCTCTAACGGGGTCTTACACCAGTCACCGTTTCCAGGCAGAAATCCACTCAACCTGTTCACTGTGGTGTGAAGAAACTGCTGTCTGACGCACAATGTTTCACTGCACAGTTAATCTGCTGTAATCGTGCGTCACAATTTTATTCAATTAATTAGGATTGTAAAGTAATGGTATATTGGCAATATTGGAACATTTAATTTCACATTTAATATCTGTTGTAGTTTTTTTAAATGGCTAATAATCATGATCAAAATATCTTCATAATTCTTGCCTTAGTTTCGCACGCCTGTCCCCTAATATGTTATGAAAATGGTTGGCTTGATTTATTTGCAAATCTCGGAATTTATTAAAACAGCAAAAGAAGAGATGCAATCAATAATCTGTGAAGGTGAGATGAGAGAAACCCCATGTTTGGCGTGTTTAAATCAACACAAACATACTAGACAAACTAGACACTGATAGTCCTAGTATTAGTAATTCCTGTTCTCTGCCGATGCCCTCCCGCGTCCAGGACCCTAGCTGTGTTTCCTTTCAGGTTTTGCGCACATTCTAAGCAAACCTTTGAGAAGTTGACAATCTCAAAACTGTTAAGCGAGTAAGTAGGTTGTGTGTGTGGGAGGGTTGAGACAAGATCATAGATGCAGAGAGACAGCTTTCCAATGGTTCCTACCATAGGAGAAGTACAGTGTAATCATTACATTGTCATTCATGACATTAATGTCATGTAATCTCCTGGTGGCCGTATTTCTTTCTTTCTGGTGAGGTGATAAATGTGTGTAAATATTATGGCCGATATCACAGGAGACATGCACATTCTGCCACGCTCACCATATCTCTGTCAAACCAGTCACAGTTGTGGGAGTGTCCGTGCAGAAGACATTTAAGGGATGGAGTGAGAGCCTTTGAGTGCAACACTTGAGGGTCCAGAACATCTGCTGCTGGATTATCGGGCCGTTTGTTGGGCCGGTCGGGTGGCGCTCTGTTCCGCCAGCAGAACTGTCAGAACGTGTTTCCATCTCCTATTTTGCGCATTAACGGTTTAAAAAAAAAGGGGAAAAACCACCTCAAGCGAGCGTTTTGTTGTTGTTGCATAATTGTCATAATTAATTCCAATGCGATACTTCAAAATGTTCAAACTATGTTGATGGAAAGGCGATTAGTGTCTCACAGTGACTCTGCTGCTCTGTTATTATGTAATGGGCTACATGCACAACTCCACTACTTCCTGAAATTAGTACAGCATCTTTATTTCCTGTCATCACTATTGGATGAACTGATTAATGTCAGGTGTGCTGCAGTCACAACAGTGATCAGGCACACCTGACTAATCAGTTCATCCAATAGTGATGACAGGAAATAAAGAAGCTGTACTAATTTCAGGAAGTAAAAAAGTTGTGCATGTAGCCTATTAGCACTTACTGCATTATGTTACAGTAAACTTCCACTGTGTCACAACAGTGATTTCAGCTTGTGAGTGAACCGCTGTTTCTCGTGTTGCAGGACAACTGAAGGTCACTGAATTGTATCGGGGAGATTTATTCTTTTCAAAGTTTATTTTTCCAGGAAGCGTTGTGCTGTCTGTGTTCTCTGTCTGCAGCATCCTGGTTCACACTCACAGCTTGTCACGTTCACACACCGCAGAGCTGCTCAACTGTGAGACCAGTAGAAAAATGAACTAAACGCTAAATAATACTGTGGTCGCTATTTCAATGAAAGATGCAACCTGTACCCTTTTTAGACCTCAATCGATCATTATCAAGCTAACTGTGACACCATGGTATAATTATAGTATAGCAAATGAGAACACGGTGGAACAAACCGGTGGCCTCTGTTTCACACCACACCAGTAGTATTGTTAGTACTTGAAGCTCTCAACATGCAGACCTGACCACATGTCCTATGTGCCCTGCTGCTTCCTGCACCTTTGTTTCACTAGAAGAACAGCTTCCTGTTTTGTGCCGTACAGCTTTTCCCTCCAAATGCGACGGGACACGACGACGCACCACAAACTGTGAAATGAATGCAGGCTATTTGTTTTACGGTAATTATATGAATGTCTCATAATTGATGTGGTAATGATTGATTGATATTAAAATGCAACACATTGCATATTTTATAGCAGTAGTACAATATTGTAATAAAACTAAATATCACTGATGACGGTATTGTAAGAACGCTTTTTATATGTGACACTGAACACGAGGCAGCTGAGTGAAGCTGTGTGTGTGTGTGTGTGTGTGTGTGTGTGTGTGTGTGTGTGTGTGTGTGTGTGTGTGTGTGTGTGCGTGTGTGTGTTTCAAAGCCGCTCCCTCTCCCTGTGTTAGTAATGGTGCTAATGAGCCGTAGATCCTGTTGTACTGGCCCACAGCTGCTGTCTATCATCATCATCATCATCTGCATCATCATCAGTCATAGGTCACAGATTCATATACATGCACACTCACAGACACACCCAATATTAAGGCTATAAATAGCCTGTCTTTGTCTCACTCACTCACTCACTCACTCACTCACTCACTCACTCACTCACTCACTCATGTTCAAATGAGTCTAGAGTCTGAAGTATGCAATAGCAGGTGAAAACTCAGTGTCCACTCCTGTGAAGTTAGCTTGCAGTGAGTGAGCAGTTGCTGGTCCAGTTTCCTCTGCCGTTTCCAGCATTGAACCTGTGAACTTTAAGTCACATGCACGCCTCTCTGAGCACTACATCACCCTGCAGCCTGCAATGCTTGTGCTTTTACAGCCGGTACATGTCTAAGCAGTTAAGTCCTGATGAATGCAGTCTGCCCATTGAAACATCAATAACAGTAATGCTTTATCCTGGGTTGGAGTTACGAGTGTGTGTGCTACACACACTGTTGGCAAGCACCTCATTCATTCATGTGTCTTTCCTTAGTGTGTCTCAACCTAATTCAACCACATACACCTCACACAAGTCAGAGTTTTCTGTATTCTATTCCTTAGTGTTCTCACATCATATTTACGCTTGTCAGCACACAGAAGAATTCACACTGACAAACTGACAACATTTTTAGGATTGTTACACAGATTGCTTTACATTTGAGCAGGAACTGCTGCTTCAGATGATTAGGGATTATCAAATGGGCTGGATTAACCATATGGTTGGGCAGTAGGGTGAGTGCCCAGGGGCACCTGAGTCGCTGGTGCCCAGGGCACCATGACATCTTAATACAGGCATTATCAGGGATTATCATGTCAGCCATTTATATGACGGGCCAGGAGTTGTGCATCAGCAAAATATGTCCTACTGGAAACATTGTGTACAGTAGTTTCTGTTTATTTGGGATTATTTTGCTAGATATTAGATAAGTACTATATTGATCACCCTTATTGATCAGCATTATTTATGTTTATCATTTGGAGAACACTATTATTTTACTGCATCTTGGCATCTCATCATCATCTCATTTTCAACTGTCCTGAGTGAGGTGAAATGTGCCAAAATGTTGCGATTGTTATTGTGAAAACTAACATTGTGATATATGACTATACACGAGTAACTGGGCAATTTAAATAACTTTTATTATAATTATATGGTAGGCCTATCTGAGAACTGTGAAGCCTGGTTCACTGTCATATCCTGTGCACATGTTTACAAAACCCCTAAACATCAGAAAAGACTGCGATACCTGGGCTGGTATCAGTCAGATATTTGGCATCGGTGCCTGTGCCTCATCTAATAATTTGTAGCCGTTTTCAAAGGGTTTTGTCGAGGTTTCACAGAAGCGGGTTTGATGGAGCGCTGCCGTTTCCTCCTGGTCAACAACATGAGAGCAGAGCTGTGGTGTGGGCAGCTCTGGAAACATTCAACCAGAGGTTTCATAAAAGAATGAAACAAACAGCTGACGCCTCGCACTGCCAACTGCTGTCAGACCTGCCAACACGCTGGCTGATACGCACCGTTAAAAACACACAAATATGCCCGAGTCTGACTGGAAAAGACTGACTTCAACTCCTCCACACACAGATAGCAGTGGGTGTGTGTGTGTGTGCATGATGACCTCAGCTCCTTCAGTGATTGGAGAGCTGTGGGTTTGTGAGGGAGTGGGGGGGGAAGGAGGGGAAGGGATATGAAAGTGTATGAATAACTGCAGGGACGACCAGGAGGCGCGTTACACCCAGTCAGGGTCATAGGAGACGTTTGTTTTAAACAGTCAAGGTCCTGACGTGTGTGTGTGTGGGGGGGGGGGGGGGGTTTCTCTGCTCTCTCTCTCACTCTCTCTGTCTCTCTCTCTCTCTGTTGACTTGTGATAATGGATCTTTGAATGGCGGCCGCCGGCCGGGGTGAAAGGTACATTAGTGACTGGATTAAAAGTCAGTGCTTCACCTCTGAAGGAACAGCCAGTCTACTTGAACATTTTCCAGATCATAACTCCATCAGGTTTATAGAGATGCATCCATTCCACCCATCCGCTTTTTTCAGTTTCGATCCGATTCCGATACCTGAATTTGGATGTCTGCCGATACTGATTCCGACACCAGAGCTCTTTTTTCTTGAACATACAACACAGACAAAAAAATTGCCAAGTGAAGAAAAAGGGGCTTAAGACGAAATGAAGAAAAATATACAAGGCCAAAAAAAGCACTATAGGCAATGTTCCTTTAGATAAGGCTCTGTGCAGATGACAGTGATCTGGCTGCTTCAGTGCTTCTTCTGCCAGCAACTCTCCCAAGCAGCTGCAGCCTCCACCTTTACAGTAGCTGGCTCCTACTTAGGATGGGCATTTCTAGCAAAAACACTAGTTGAAATTCGCTGGGCCAAAGTCGAATTCGCCAAATTCGCCCACCCCTAAAAATAAATAAATTGCAATTTTACATGGTCTCCCCTGATTCTAAGTAGTAGAATTGCTTGGTTCCACCAAGTACATTTTTTTTATAAGCATTTTACACAAGGTCTGTGGAAAGATGAATAGTGGATGAAATCTCATGGACCGGGAGAGTGGGTGACTTTGGCACCCTATTGTCATTAGGCAGACAGACAATGAGCCAGACCTACGTTAGCCGTTAGCAACGTTAACATTAGCGTAGCACCGAGATGGCCCAGGGAACAGTAGACATTATTACCACAGTCCGATCCCACTAGCACTGTTTCATCTTATGTTACGGTGGGTTTATGATGATTGGTACGTGGATCAGCGACGGCAGTCCGATATCCAATAAGTCTGAATTACATCGGTATCGGCAGCTGATACCAATATCCCATCCACCTCTCTATCTACAAGTTGATGCTCACACTTCAAGGTCGCCCTCCCTCTCAAGTCAGAAGTGGTTTGCACTCAGGCTCTGTCATTGGTGTATAATTCTCTCTGCAGAAGATGATCATAAGAGTCAAACCCTGCTTTCTAAGACTTGAATGCATCAGGAACTAGCTGCTCCGCCTGAGCCTGCTGTCAGACTCCTTTCCGTCTCGGTGTAAATCGTTCCTTATCTGCATTTCTGACCCTCTGTCTGTGTCCCCTATACACCAGGTCCCCTTCCATTGTGTGTGGTTGTATAGTGGTTTCCAGGCGTTATCCCTGACCCGGCTTTGGTCTCCAGGCGTTAGTCTGTTCTGCCCAGGCGCCTGAATGGTATCCTTATCTGGATAACAAACCATGCAGTGCATGCCATTTACAGAGCCAGGATAAGAAGCAGACCTTGTCGGCGCTCGTGTGTGTGTGTGTGTGTGTCACTCTCAGGACAAAACTGTCAGCTCCTAGGGGCGGTCGCTATTATGTGGAAAAGGCGTTGCTATCTGTAGCTATGAGCCCCGTGATCATGTTTGGGAACATTATTTAAGATTTTTGTATACACTTTTACATGGTAAACAAACAGCACATTTCTAGGACATTGAATGTGCCAGACAGATAAAGCTGCAGTTAATGGTGGTACATATAGTATTTAACATCAATAAGCCATTACCACATTGATTTTTGAGACAGAATAATTAGCCCATAGCCAGACCTATCTCCACACTTTGTTGTAGCGCTGTCTGGCTCAAGCCATGATTGTTTGTTTTGTATTTCTTTATCACAATCGATGTGTGCATAGCTCAAGCCCGCAACAGCAAGGTAAAACACTTCTGGTGAGAATCTTCAAAATAAAATGTGCAACACTAGGAGCTATATTCTATTCTGTTCACCGAAATAACTAACCAGGGCTTCCTTATTGCACAATCCAAATCTTCCCCGCCCCCTTATCTGTCTTCCTGAAGTGAAGAACCCTGTTGTGTTTACAGGAGGCTGAAAGTGATGGGAAACCTGCCTGGTGAGGGGGTGGTGGTATCAGAGAGAGGGGAGGGGGTGGTGGGAAAGAAAGAAAAAGCAACGCTTTTCCCTGGAAAAGGCTTCGGTTTGTAGCTGACCGACTGTGGAAACCGTGAGTCGAGTGGAAAGGTGGCGAGGAAAATGTAAGACATGTTCTGAGGAGTTCCGGGAAGATTAAATAAATGTGTGGTGGTCTGGGAGAACCCTTCACATGTCGCTGCTACACATCGTTTGTAATGAGCCAAAGTTACCTGTAGGTCGAAAATGCGTTTTGCAGGTATTTTGAGATTTTGAGTCATTTGATTACTTTTATCTCTTATTATTTTCATAAATCAAAATGGAAAGTATTTATTTCTATGGTTTCACTGGAATGCCACTGTAGAAAATACACTGAAACTGCTCATAACTTTTGATCTGAGAGAGCTATCACAGTCAATCAAAAAGTTGTATAGGGGCAGTTTCTAATTTATGGAAATATCAAAAATGTCAACTTATCACTTTCAGTTATTTAACTGCTCCATGTTTAACAGCTGGACTCAAGTATCCATCATGGTCCTGGAAGCAGCAGTGTGTGTGGTCGTTTGCGTTACGCTCCCCTCTGCAATTCAGCCATGTCATGTTATTTCATGTAAGCCAGGCGTTGAAGCTTCATGACCTCCAGGCCGGTGGAAGGTTCAGGTGTAACGATGCAGGTCAAGCGAGCGCTCACGGTTGACTCATCCGGTTGTAACTGGTGGGCGTCGTCAAATGGCCAGAGATTGTAAAATGATGTAAATCATTGCAACACCTGTCCCTGTTAGTGGTATCTTGAACACACAATTAGTCCACCTTCTCGTGTTCCTGAGGTGTGGCTCCTGGAGACCGGGGCTGCGTTCACTAAGGAGAAGTGTCACGGCGCTGTTTTAAAGTGTGGTGATTAGTCTAAATGTTAGTCACTCAGAAGTAGGATTGCTTTATTTGCCCACAGCTTGTAGACCTTTATTTCATCTTGACAGTGACACAGTTTACACTGTTACATCACTTTAATACATTCACTTCATTACCGGCAGTGACGGCATGTGGCTGGTATTGTTTTCACTGTGTGTGTCATCATGTTAAAATGTGGTCCTGGAGACATCTATTGTAGTGGGAACTGGCACGGTTGGTGGTTTTGACTACTTTGCCAGGTGTTTGTCTCTCTGTGGACAGATAGCGTTACAACTGTGTAAGATGCAGTCATGAAACTTTACAGAGGTGTAGTTGAGATCACAATGAAGGCCGCGTTCGAAGATGGGTGTGGACCGAGCAAGGGGTCGGGTTTAGTCTTTAAAGAACATCTTTTTTATTGCAAAATATATCAACTCTGAACTGTTTAAAATGCACTTATAAAGAAATGCAAAACACTATAAATCTGCTGTTCCGATTTGATCCAGTAGGTTCTGGTCATATGGGTACCGGGTATCGGTACCAAACCCTACTTGTGGGTCATGTGACTACTTACTTTAGCCTTGGTTCACTTGTAATTGGTCAGTGTGAACCTCAAAGAGTCAAATACAAAAAAGCAACAAATGAAACTTTTCCAGTGTTTCTTTCGGACCAAAGAAAACAGGCTGCAGGTGTGATGGTGATGAAGCGGTCACCTCTCACCTCCTCCTCGGCCTGTATCAGCTGTTATCAGCACCTTCCTTCATGCACACCTCAGCCAGGCTTGTGGATGAGTCAGCCAGACATCACAGACTGACAACATCTTTTCCACACTTCCTCTCACACTGCATCTCTCATCCACGGTCTCATCGGATAGATGGCTCGCCCTGAGACTTCTTTTTACCACTGTTTGTTCCTGGGTCCATGTGTTGCGTCTTGTACAGTTGGATCATTCACACAGGCTCTGGTCACAGGCTGCATTCCTGGAGGATGAACGGAGACATCCTCCACCCCCGCCGCTTCCTGTGTTGGGCCTCAAGACAGGAAGTGCAGTTGTTTGCTGCCGATTGGTTGAGCAGAACAAGAGGCAATGGTGTGATACAAGAGGAGAGAGAGAGAGACGTACACGGAGGAGAGAGAGAGAGACGCACACGGAGGAGAGAGAGAGAGAGAGACGCACACAGAGGAGAGAGAGACGCACACAGAGGAGAGAGAGAGAGACGCACACGGAGGAGAGAGAGAGAGACACACACGGAGGAGAGAGAGAGAGACACACACGGAGGAGAGAGAGAGAGAGACGCACACGGAGGAGAGAGAGAGAGACGCACACGGAGGGAAACCCCGATGTCGACTCGCTCTTTATGAGAAGTTGACTGACATTTCCTTCTGCCTTTCCTCACACGCTCAGTCCATCCTTACATACGTCCAGTCAGTGCAAGCTTTCCCTTAGGGCTGGATATGACGATTACATTTAATCAACGATTATTTATTTGATACGCTTTTATAAACACTGCCCTCATAGTTCTCTGACAAGGTCTGTACTGTAACTGTGCTGTACTGTATTGTACTGTAGGCTACTGTACTGTACTTTACTGTACTGTCTGTGATTTTGCTCATGTCATCTCCCATGCCGACAGCTTCACTTTGAGTGAACGCCTGAACGTTAGTTGAATGGGGCAGAGCCGTGGAGGCACATGACATAGTATTTTTTTTAAGGGTGACAGTTCATGAATGCATGCATTGGGGAATGTATTAACTAATAAGCAAATTAACATTAATTAATTGAATTAATGAATTAATTGACATGAGCAAGAGAGGTTCTAAATGTCCCTTTCGATACATTTTCGGTGAATTGCTCAGCCCTGCTTTGCCTTGTAATGGAGGTTAAACCTCGCCTTTAAGGGTGTGATGTCATGGGCATGGCCCCTCTGATCTTTAACTAGGTGGGAGGGTGGGAAGAAGATGAGAGAGAGATGTGAGACAGAGAGAGAGAGAAATGTGAGACTCGGAGGGAGAGAGAGAGAGAGAGATGTGAGACTCGGAGGGAGAGAGAGAGAGAGATGTGAGACTCGGAGAGAGAGAGAGAGAGAGAGATGTGAGACTCGGAGGGAGAGAGAGAGAGAGATGTGAGACTCGGAGAGAGAGAGAGAGAGATGTGAGACTCGGAGGGAGAGAGAGAGAGAGAGATGTGAGATTCGGAGGGAGAGAGAGAGAGAGAGATGTGAGATTCGGAGGGAGAGAGAGAGAGATGTGAGATTCGGAGGGAGAGAGAGAGAGAGAGATGTGAGACTCGGAGGGAGAGAGAGAGAGAGAGAGATGTGAGACTCGGAGGGAGAGAGAGAGAGAGAGAGAGATGTGAGACTCGGAGAGAGAGAGAGATGTGAGACTCGGAGGGAGAGAGAGAGAGAGAGAGATGTGAGACTCGGAGGGAGAGAGAGAGAGAGAGAGATGTGAGACTCTGAGAGAGAGAGAGAGAGAGAGAGATGTGAGACTCGGAGGGAGAGAGAGAGAGAGATGTGAGACTCGGAGGGAGAGAGAGAGATGTGAGACTCGGAGGGAGAGAGAGAGAGATGTGAGACTCGGAGGGAGAGAGAGAGAGAGATGTGAGACTCGGAGGGAGAGTGAGAGAGAGAGATGTGAGACTCTGAGGGAGAGAGAGGAAAAACATAGCTGGCATTCCTGACATGTCTGCCGTGTTCAGCAGGGATGACATTCTCATCATCAATTTCTGCTTTTGTTCCTAGTCAACTACACATGGCAACTTTTGTTCAATACAACTACTGTAAATCAACAGTTTGTTTTTTGGGCCCTGTGCTTTATTGGATGTTACGGTGGGCTTTCATTCTTGTGCTCTGTTCTATGTGAACTTGGCATGAATGGTATTTGGAAAACACTTTGTGGTTTGTGTGAGCCAGCTTCAGTGCCAGCTGGGTGCTGTCTCTCTCTGCCGCATAGGACAAAGCAGCGAGCGCCAAACAGAAATCTACTTTCAAGGTTAAATTTGTAGACTTTTTTTTGTTACAAGTTTGGCGGCAACTTGGCTTTCCCAGAAAAGCTCCCGGCTGCACAGGAAGTGATGCGTTTAGTGTCTTCTGGGTGAGAACTGGCTAGTTAGCATGAGCAGTGATCATGGTGAGCAGTGATAGACACCATGTCTCAACAGACAGAGAGAAGAGAAACTCAAGCTGCTGCAGCAACACAAAATACAAGCTCCGCCAAAACAGTTTGATTGACAGGTGAACTGTGGGAAGTGCAGTGCAGACACACTATAGTTGACCTTTTTCACAGTAGCCATATTGTGTCTAAAAGGCAGGAAGTAAAAGAGGTGCAAGCAGAACATTAAGGGGGGTTTCTAATTTCCAATCCATTTAGGTGTTCCAGTGCTTGGGCCATCATTAATGTTTTGCTTGCACCTGTGTTACTTCCTGCCTTTTAGACACAAAATGGCAGGTTGATGGGTGCAATAAATCCCCCCAAACCCCCCACTGAAGTCAAATATTACCACTTATAAAAGGAGCGTGCTCCTTCTCTCTCTTTCTCCTCATTTCTCTCTCTCTCATCTTCTTCTACTCTCTTCTTACCTCCCTCTGCCCTCTCCTTGCCTCTAGCGCCCTCTATTCTTCCTACCTCCATCTTTCCCTCCCTCCTCATTCTGTAGATCAAAGGTTTTGAACACCGCCCGCCCAGTACTCACCATTAAACTGGAGTCAGGCCAGTTTAACCACAAAGTCATTTATCAGAACAAAGAGAAACCAGTTTGTTCAACTCAACTGTCCAAACATCGTTTGTCCTCTTCTTTCTTCTCCTGCGTGGACTGTGTTTGGATCACCACATCTTCATAGGCTTTAGTTCAAAAATAGGACAAGTGTTGTTCAATACAACTGAATTGGCAGCCAGGCTGTGAGACAGTGTTTCAGTCAGAGAAGGTCATTGTGTTCGTCTGAAGATGGTTTTGAAGTTTGATTTATCTTCAAAGAAGCCACGAAACGGCATCTTCATCATTCAAACGTTTGAACCAATTAGTTTGGGAGAGAGAGGCACTCTCATCTGATGGTGGGGTCATCAGATAAGAATGTTCAAAGTTGAAAACTGTGATGTTTTATTGGTTAGAATAGAAATGTATCTTTGTATTTTTTTAGAGCCAGTGTGATCACACATACTTGAGAGGATTCATATTTTTAAGCTGCATGTGATTTTCTCGTTGGTGTGAGAGTGACTGTGTGTGCTGGATATAGTTGGTAGTGACTGTGTGTGCTGGATATAGTTGGTAGTGACTGTGTGTGCTGGATATAGTTGGTAGTGACTGTGTGTGCTGGATATAGTTGGTAGTGACTGTGTGTGCTGGATATAGTTGGTAGTGACTGTGTGTGCTGGATATAGTTGGTAGTGACTGTGTGTGCTGGATATAGTTGGTAGTGACTGTGTGTGCTGGATATAGTTGGTAGTGACTGTGTGTGCTGGATATAGTTGGTGTAGTGACTGTGTGTGCTGGATATAGTTGGTAGTGACTGTGTGTGCTGGATATAGTTGGTAGTGACTGTGTGTGCTGGATATAGTTGGTAGTGACTGTGTGTGTTGGATATAGTTGGTAGTGACTGTGTGTGCTGGATATAGTTGGTGTAGTGACTGTGTGTGCTGGATATAGTTGGTAGTGACTGTGTGTGTTGGATATAGTTGGTAGTGACTGTGTGTGCTGGATATAGTTGGTAGTGACTGTGTGTGCTGGATATAGTTGGTAGTGACTGTGTGTGCTGGATATAGTTGGTAGTGACTGTGTGTGCTGGATATAGTTGGTAGTGACTGTGTGTGCTGGATATAGTTGGTAGTGACTGTGTGTGCTGGATATAGTTGGTGTAGTGACTGTGTGTGCTGGATAAAGTTGGGTGGGTTAGTGATGGAAGGCTGAAACTGTCTGTAACCTGAAATACAGAGGGACAAACAGAAACACAGGAGATAAACTAAACTTCAAACCACAGAGATTCAGTTAGAAGCTACAAAAGTACTGCGAGCAAAACACAGAGGCTTTTAAAAAGATCTTTCTCTGGTCTCAGCACAGAGACATGAGTTGAGTCTTTTAACCGCTCGGAGTCGTAACACACATGCTTGTTTGAGGGGAGAAGGCAGAGGGGGTGCGGGTCCGACTCCAGAGGTCCATCCTGGTCTCGGCTCGGCACGTTAAAACTGGTAAGGAAATGCAAATCAAAAGTGCCAATAGAAAAGGGGTAAGGGTCAGTCAGTCCACACAGCAGCAACACACAGGGTCATGTAATGACCAGCTAATGTCTGTCATGTAAATGTAGTGACCAGGAAGAGGACGTGGCTCTGGGAGGTGAGCAGTGTCGACATGTGCTTGTGTAACATGTGTAACAGTGGAGTGGTGTGAGGCAGTGGAGCAAGGTGCAGCGGGTTGCATTGACACACAGCAGGGCAGCATGGACTCATCTCATGTTGAAATGTGTGCAGCAGTGGGCTAGGTGTCACAGGAGGAGGCAATAATTCAATACTATCGTTTATCGTCTTTCAGTGGAAACATATCATGATATATGGTGATTTTGGAATATTGATTTGTGTGACACACAATTCTGCGGTCTAAATTTTACTCACTTCAGTTCAGTTACTTTACTTGACAAAATGAAATATGAAACATTTTTTAAGGAATATTTAAATGTTTCTATTCTGTTTGACATCACATCATTTCAACCATATTGCCCAGCCCTATGTTTGTGTGACATGGTTGGGGACAGAGAGCAGTTTACATATGAGAGTATTGTCTTGACTCTATCTGATGTGTTTGCCAAGTGACTTCATGGCTGAACTTTGATTCACTGCTCAAAACAACGCCGGGGGGCGCCGCAGCGCTCCTCTGATCTCTGCTCAACAAGAGTTCAAGTAGGGATGAAGAAGAAAAAGAATGAGATGTGAAACTAATTAGGGGCTCTTACTTGAATGTTACCGACTCTTATCATACTTTATTACAATGCAGTTCAATCAAGTTGTCAGCAATCAAGACAAACAAATGAGACCGCAACGCATATTGAAAAGTATATCAGTAAGTTTTTGAATGGTGCTCTAACCCTAACCCTAGGGCCGAGGGGCACAAAACGACATGAAAATAACCCAAATTGAAGTTCTGAGGTTTTTGCCAAGCAACAGCGATAATACTGAACTAATCTATCGAGTATCAGGATATTAATACCGTCCATGTTGCTTAGCCATAGAGCACACATCACTAACTGAGAGGCTTCAAGTTCCGTGTGTGTGTGTGTGTGTGTGTGTGTGTGTGTGTGTGTGTGTGTGTAAATGCTTTTACTCGCCTTAGTAAGGGGATCTCGCTGACCCTAAAATGGTTGGTTGGGTTTAGTGAGGGGGGGGTGCATGCACACACACACACACACACACACACACACACACACACACACACAGAGGTCTCCCTCTGTGGCGGTGCAACCCGACCCAGAGCCGGAATCTTGGAGCAACAAAGACAGGAAGAGACATAAATAAATGAACAAATAAGCACATGGAGACACACTTTACCCCGACTCCCTGCCCCCCTCCCCTGTTGCCCCCCACCCCCCCCCCATCCCATCCCATTTGATCTCTTCTTCTTCACCTTCTCATGACACAGACCGACAAATCAGCAAAACCGGACAGATAAAAGCTGCTAAATTGTGACCGTCTTTGATAAGATTGTCCACTCTGGCCACTAGTAACCAAGGTTCTAGCAACCTATTCTAGAATATAAGGGCACAGGTTATTTGGATAGTCCACCTACAGAGAGTCTACAGCTTATTAGTTGACATTAGTTGACATCCAACAATTCTGTTTGTCTTTGTCTTTAGATGTTGTTTTTACAGCTTATTAGTTAAGATTCAACAAACAAGATTCTGTTAGCTTCCTGTTCCACACACCTGCACCTAGTGTAATATGTAGGTATGTTCAGGGATGCACCCACATACCCATAACCAATATTAACATTGCTGTTATGGCCGATAACCGATATTTAACAATCTCACTTTTTTCACTACATCCATGTACATAGTACATACATTTGAAAAACATGTAAACACTATGAATTTGAAAAAGTAATGCATTTCTTTATTTCCAAAACATTTGGAAAAGCCCATACAGCATATGTTTACAACATTGTTTCCTCTCAATGTGAACATTTTGGCTGATACCAATTTTAACATCGCAACTGATGCCAATATGTTATAAAATGACTAACATCGGCCGATACGATATGATTGCCAATACATGGTGCATCCTGTTGATGAACTGTCACATAATACTCTATAGATGATCTGTTGAACAGTTGAATTGTTGAATGTCAACTAATAAGCTGTTGAAATTGTAATACTCTGTGGACTGTGTTGGCGGCCATCCAAATAAAGTCTTACCAATATTCTATTGGATGTGTAAAATAATGATGAATGGGTTTTGTAATGTCGGCCTCTGTGGACGATGAGCGGAGAAACAAAGACATGACGAGCACTCAAGTGAGTCCAAGAAATCTGTCCAAGTAGAGCAAGCGTATGTGTGTGTGTGTGTGTGTGTGTGTGTGTGTTTAACTGTTTCTGTGTCAGAGAGATCATCTTACTAGGGGAGTAAGGTACTTTACACACACACAAATGCACGCACGCACGCATGCACACACACACACACACACACACACACACACACACACACACACACACACACACACACACACACACACACACACATACACCCACCCACACACACACACACACACAAGGTGGTGTGTGTAGTCCCTTGTGGGGGATACAGATATGCGACAATCATGTAAGCGGTCTTCTCAGCCTCTCCGGTTACCCATGCTACATGCTCACACACACACACACACACACACACACACACACACACACACACCCACACACACACTACAGCAGTCAAAACAATATAGTATAGGAAAAGGCATATATTAAAAGATCGATCTTGGAGTTGTTTTTTTAATTAGCGGCATGTCATCTGCAGGAGAAGCTGCAGAGTAGACATCACTTTTTCTTTTTCCTAAAAAATCTATCCCTCTCTTCTCCTCTCCTTTGTGTCTGTCAGCTGTATACATGCTGTCTGTCTGTCAGCTGTATACATGCTGCCTGTCTGTCTGTCAGCTGTATACATGCTGTCTGTCTGTCAGCTGTATACATGCTGTCTGTCTGTCAGCTGTATACATGCTGTCTGTCTGTCTGTCAGCTGTATACATGCTGTCTGTCTGTCAGCTGTATACATGCTGTCTGTCTGTCAGCTGTATACATGCTGCCTGTCTGTCTGTCAGCTGTATACATGCTGCCTGTCTGTCTGTCAGCTGTATACATGCTGCCTGTCTGTCTGTCAGCTGTATACATGCTGTCTGTCTGTCTGTCTGTCAGCTGTATACATGCTGCCTGTCTGTCTGTCTGTCAGCTGTATACATGCTGCCTGTCTGTCTGTCAGCTGTATACATGCTGTCTGTCTGTCTGTCTGTCTGTCAGCTGTATACATGCTGTCTGTCTGTCTGTCAGCTGTATACATGCTGTCTGTCTGTCAGCTGTATACATGCTGCCTGTCTGTCTGTCAGCTGTATACATGCTGCCTGTCTGTCTGTCAGCTGTATACATGCTGCCTGTCTGTCAGCTGTATACATGCTGTCTGTCTGTCTGTCTGTCTGTCTGTCAGCTGTATACATGCTGTCTGTCTGTCTGTCTGTCTGTGTGCTGAGCACAGTGGCTGCAGCTTGTTGAGTACAGTCTGTGTGTTAAGCTGTTGACTCACATAATGGCAGATCTGAGGGCATTACGCCAGCCGAGACCTACAGTACACAGCTATTACGTGTGTGTGTGTGTGTGTGTGTGTGTGTGTGTGTGTGTGTGTGTGTGTGTCGTGGGGAAAGACTGTCACCATATTAGCACAGCAAACGGATGAACTATAAAAGTTCATTACTAAGTCCATTTACTAGGAAGTTAACACAGTAAGCGAATGGAGAAGAATGACAGTTTCTCTGTTATCTCTCGTTAGTAGCATCCCTCATTTTGGCCCTGAGCCAAGTGGTCTTGGCCAGCCTGTCCGCTCCCTGCAGATCCACCGGACTGGACTCTGCCCTTTAAATCATTTCAGTCAGAGATGCTGCCAAGCGTGTGTGTGTGTGTGTGTGTGTGTGTGTGTGTGTTAGGGATGAAACAATAACCGGTTTTAATCATAACCGTGATAAAATCCCTTACGATAACTGTACTATTTCAACCATCATCAACCAAAGTTGGCAACCGTCTCCCAGATGCAAACGCGCAGCCTTGGATAAATGATTTCACTGAGTGTATCAATCCTTTTTGGCTCGGAGTTTTCAATATGAATTTTAACAGTAGAGGGTATGCACCTGACGTCACAGGGGCAGAAGTCACTGCGGGGTCACGCCCACTGAGTGGCAGCAAGACTGATTTTGAATGCAGAAATCAGCCTAGATTAATGACACCTGCTGCTCCAAACAAGAGAGGAACCTGCTGAATGTTTTGCCTATTGATAGTATTCTGTTACATCACCACACGGCCATCTTGGTCGGAAAATAACAGGTGATTGTAATAAATTAACAGGTGATTACAATCAAGTGACACAACAGCCAATGAGCTGTGTGTATTGTAGCGCCATATTCACCTTATTTTCAGACCTTACAGTGGGCCAAATTCTTCCGGGTCCTTTTAACACTTCCGGCGGTCACGGCGCAAAATATGAGTTGTTTTTGGAGTGGACAGTGAAGGGGTAAAATAAAGAACGTAGCCTACTACTTTGAGCCGGTACACAGCAAGCAAGCGAGTATCCACTGTGTATCTACTCTGCCAGGTCAGATAACGTTATCGTCAACAATGACGAGCACTTTCTTGTAAAATATACCTGGACTCCAACAAAGAAAGCTTCAGATAGTTTTCTCTGCTCCGAGTTGCGCTCGAGCCACTAACGTCAATAAGACCCGCAGACGTTAACATAATTCCCTGGAAAGCGAGACTTAACGAGCCAGTTACATGGCGTTGCATTCTTAGACATTGCCGTTTGCTTTTATTTGGTATGTTACATACAATTGGCTGAATTATTAGTTAATTCAGTTAGATGATATTGGAGCAGCCAGCCATTTTATTTTATTTTATTTTTAGCCGGAAGTTTTGATATGGCCACACAACCGGGTCAAATGGGCGTGGCTACATAAGGTGAATTGGTAGGAAAATGCTTGTGACATCATGGGAATACTATGAATTGCCGTTTGAGGGGGCGTGTTCCAGTGGGAAAGTGACGTCAGTGCATACCCTCTATACCGTGACAATACTAATAACTGTGATCATTTTGGTCACTATAATCGTGATGACATTTTCACATCGTTATATCTCTTGTGTGTGTGTGTGTGTGTGTGTTTGAATGTTTTTGAGAGGCCTAGAGAGAAGAAGAATGCTGATGTTGTCCAAACAGCTGTTCAGTCATTTAGCTGGAGGTTTGTCCTTTCCGTCCACCTCTCTTTCTCTGTCTGTGTCTCTGAGGCATGGGGTGGGTGCTCTCTCTGTAACCTGTAACACCACACACACACACACACACACACACACACACACACACACACACACACACACACACACACACACACACACACACACACACACACACACACACACAGCTCCCCTGGCTGTGGTGTCTTGTTGCCACAGGCAGCAGTGTACAGTGGCACAGCGTGTCTGGTGTCAGCCTGGCTGTATGAATGGAGCTGCATGAGAGCAGGAAGTGTCGTGTGTCTAGAGTTACGCGACGTGCTGAGCGCGCCTGCAGGAATGTAGGCGTGCTTCTAGAATGGAACTGATGGAATGTCAGTGTGGTTCTAGAATGGATTTAATGGAATTATTAGGCATTGTGAAATTCGGGGCCGATACAATGTTTAAAATAACAATCTAGCTGATAGCTGATTCCGGTACCGATGTTTTTGTTTGTTTGTTTTGTTTTTGTTGGTATTTATTCCCCCTTTTGTGACAGGGAAACAAAGAAATCTTCATTATAAAATAATAACTCAACTGTTTTAAAGTCTTTCAGCCCTTCAGCACACTATCTTTGAATGTGCACAAATTAAATCATACACATTTATGAAACAATTTATCTAACCTTCTTCCACAACATTTAGCCACCGCAAAATTGATGCGATTATCGTCCGATACCAATGTACGGCCGAGAAATTGGGGCATCCTTAAATGGAATGTCTGTATGGTTTTAGATGGGATTAAATAGAGTTAATGGGATTTCAACATAGTTCTAAAGTGGATTTTATGTCAATTTAGACCTTTTCTAGAATGGATTTAATAGAAGTGACTTAAGATAATTGCCATGTTTAATCTTTATAAACATGTAAACGAAACAAATAATGACAAATAATAAGGTCATTTCTTTCCCATGTTGATCTGAAACAAGTTGTAAATGCCTTTGTTGCAACCAAATGAGATGACTGTGACTCATTATATTCCGGCCTCAGCCATAGCTCTCTGAATGGGCTGCAGATGGTCCCACATGCTGTTGCAAGGCTGGTTACTGGTTCACAAAGATAATGAGCAGATATCACACTGATTTGAGCTGCAGTTCACTGGCTTCCTGTCAGTTTTACAATACATTTAAAGATTTTATTGATCACATTTAGGCCTACACGGTCTGGCTCCCAGCTGTGTTGTGATCTCGTCCTCAACAGTGCCACAGTGGAACCTGAGATCCTCTCTGGTGGTACTGAGGTCCAGGTCGGCCGGTGATCAAGCTTTTACTATCAGAGCAGCGAGGCATTGGAATAGCCTGACTGAGCCTCTTAGGTTAGCCAATACAGTCCAGTGTTTCCCACAGGATTTTGAGTATTTGTGGTGGGGGACTGCAGACCCCCTAGGGGGGTGCGGGGGCATGCCCCCCCTTAAGATTTTTTTAAACATTTGAAAGTAAAATGCATGAATTTGGTGTGCTTTGAGAAAGCTTAAGAGCAAAATTAAAAGGCTAGATCTATGAAGAACATGTCGTCATTACTGTGCTCAGTGCTGTGGGTTTACAATGACAAACTAAATTTCTCCCTATAGGTCAGGGATACTCAACTTGCTTTGCCACTTTCGTGAAATGATAGAAGGCGAGGGGCCAGTTAATAAACAAACAATATTCATTTTTCTGTAGCGGATTGTAGGTTTTTGGGGTGTCAGCCGGAGTTTAGGCTGACAGTGTTGTGCACACCGGATAGTTAGTTAGGTTAAGTTAGTTAGGTTAAGTACATACATAAGTGCCTGGGTAGTGAGCAGATGGTGGTATTTGACAATTTAGCAGCTAAATCATAGATTATTGAAAGATATTCCATATTCCAGACTGAAATGCTATAACAGAAGTATTGGCCAGAATGACATGAACATTTATTGGACACTTATTCAGCGGATATCTTGCATGTTGCGTTCAGGTGCACTGTAAAAAGAAAAAGAAAAAAAAAAGAAAAAATTTGGTCAACATCTTATTGTGGCGGTCAAAATATTATTGTGGCGGCCCGCCACAAATTCCTTTATGTATGGGAAACACGGTAAATCTATTTGTAAAACATAAAAAAGCCTTTTTAACATCTAAATGTGCATGGCCATATGATTTCTACATTGCAGAAAACACGGACAGAATCATGGAATTTGGTAAGAAAAATGGAATAAACCTTTTTTTGTAGTAACCCAAATTATTTCATAAATAAAATAAGCCTAGACAAATATATCCATATGTAGACCGCACACTCCCAAACAAAGCCGAACTGATCCAAAACTGATCCAAAAAAAGACAAAATGTTACCTGATGAAGCACGTCTGCGAAACGCGTTGTTCTTAAATAAATCATGTCTTTTTTTTTATCAGTTTGGTCACTGGCTTTGTTTGAAATGTATATCTTAACTCCTAAAAAAAAAAAAAAAAAAAGAGTTTGGGAAAAAATGAAACGTATTTCATACGGCCATGAATGTGGTGGCTCATCTGGTAGAGCGTGTCGTGTACTGTAAAGCCTTATGCTTTGTTCACACACCATGTGCAAACCATATCTAGCCAAAGCCACGCTAAAGCTGAGCTCACGCTTAACCGGTCACACAAGAAGCACTCTTTTCCTCAGCGCCTCGCTCGGTGTCTTGACCCCGCCCACAACTTCCATTGACTTCATGCCTGGCAGCTTCACGCTTCACACTTGGAAAATAGGACTGAATCCTGAACGATCACTTTAGCATGGCTTGAGCAAGGCACGCGTGCGGCTGGTGTGAACGGCTTCGCCTGTTAACAAGGATGCCGAAATGAAACTTGTGGGTTTAGAGTGGGTTGAGCGTTGCTTCGGCGTATGGTGTGAGGAACGTGGGCTTAGTACGTGTCAGTGTGAGCCAGACGAGCTGCCTGATGAGCAGACTCAAGGTGCTGCATTCAGCCTCCAGCCTGAACAAGTGTCATAATGTGGACCATATGCTGCTGAAGGAATGTGCTCAACCTCATGGCTTGTCTTGCCTCATACGTGTGCGTACACACAAACACGTGTGTGTGTGTGTGTGTGTGTGTGTGCGTGTGTGTGTGTGTGTGTATGGCACATGTATGTGTCGACCTGGGAAAATGCAGTTTATAGAGTGTCAAGAGAGTGTGTGTGTATGTGTGTGCATGCAACAATAGCCAGCAGCGCTACTGTGTCGCATGCCACTGCCCTGTTTTAATTGGTGTGTATCTAAGAATAGGAGGCCTTGTGTCAGACCAGACCAGACCAGACGAGCTCTGAGCTGTATAATCCCAGGGCCAGGCAGGCAGCATGGTTTTGGCCCCGCTCAGCTTAGCTCAGTCCAGTTTAGCGCGGCTCCATCCAAGTTCCTTGAGGTCATAGCTGCCGCCAGCCGGCCGCTCACATGTCCCCGGTGCAGCGCAGCACGGTGGCAGGCGGCCATCACTGCCTCTCTAACAGTCACTTTCCCTGCTGACGAGCCACGCCCTGCTTCACATTCTGCACACACACACACACACACACACACACACACACACACACACACCTGGAAGCTGCCACGTCCAGACAGTCTTCTACTGTTAGATGCCATGCAGCGACACTGAAGCAGACAGGGTTTAAATGCCTTGCTCAACGCCAATTTGACAGCTCTGATCCTGCTGATGTGTGGTTTATCCTTTGTCACTTACTCTTCTCAACCTTCCTCACTCACTTGCTCTCTTCTGCCTTCCTCTGTGTGCCAGGTCCTTATTGTGAAAGAGAGTGTGTACTCAATAATCTACCTGATAACATGAAGGAAGTGAATGTATGTCCCCATTTCCCCTCTTTCTCTCTCTTTCTCTCTCTCTATATATATCTATATCTATATCTATATAATTAAATAAGGCTATTTTCACACTTAACTCTAACTCCCGTGTATTTCAAACAGACACCTGTTGTCTGTCATTACCGGCTGTTTTGCCAACATGACGGTGATGCCTGTCCCTGGCTGAGAGCTGACACTCGTCCCTGCAGCTTTAATAAGAGGCTGCAGAGTACACACACACACACACACACACACACACACACACACACACACACACACAGCGTTTAATTAATGCTCACACAGCCAAATGATCTATGGCAGCTCCACAGAAAGTGACAAACATGTCTTGCTCAGCATGTTTGGACAGTCACAAGCTGTGTCTCCATGACGGTGCAAAGTACCCTGACCTGGTGTGATGGTACTCATGGTAGTGAGATATTAAAGTTTTTTGGCATAACGTATTATAACAGAACCTGTAGATGGACAGGTGCATTAGAGAGGACTGCAATTAGAACAGTTTTATTGGGAACGTTTGGATGAAGGTCTATGTGCTGAAATGTTGTTCCCAATAAATCACTCATGGCATGTTGTGTTGTCATCTAAAGCCTAGTGCTGCTGCCTCAATCTGATGCCCGCCTGTCTCCACCTGCCTGACCGGCTGTTGGACTGGCAGGCTGCTGCTGGCAGAGAGCCGGGGTGTGTGTGTGTGTGTAACTGACAGGGTGCATTCACACTGGAGAGCCAGGACCGTTTCCGAGCACACTTGTCTCCAAACTGACCCCAGGTCTGGTGCATTTGATCAGTGTGAATTCTGCGTTCCGTGCCCGGGCAGGCGGGCAAGGAACAAATTTGTAATGTGAAAGCTGACCAGCGGGGGAGAGGGGAGGGGGGCAATCGTACTCGGGCACGAACAAAAGCACTCATTGCCAGTATGAAAACGCCTTAGTGTGGAAACTGTGTGTGTGTGTGTGGGTGGGTGGGGGGGATTTGGGTGTGTGGACCTTGGCTGTCAGTGTGAGTCTGTGAGATGTGCTGATGTGCTGTGAATACATGCATCATGTGGAGGAGGAGTTTGATTGAGGACTCTCCTTCCAGCTTCCTAAATGTGAAATGTTCTGGTGTCTTTAGTCTTCTATGACACTAAACTGATTCTCTTTAGGTTGTGGACTGTTGGTCAGGACAAAAGAAGACATTTGAGGATATCATCTTGGATTTTGGGGAAAAAGTTATCGACATTTTTCACCATTTTGTGACATTTTAATATAGACCCAATGACAGAGAGAGGGAGGAGTAGAGAGAGAGAGAGAGGGGCTTGAACTAGCTTCCATAGAAGTGAAAAGCCTGGCAGAGTGTGGTGTGTACATGTAGTGTTGTACATTACATTTCACTGATTCTATCTTTATGATTACATCATGTCTGTGCCAATGAAACTTGATTGATTGTTGCGGAAGAATGAGGTCATCAGTGTTAGGACCAAAAAGGGCGTGCGAGCTGGAACACGCGTGCGCGCGCACACACACACACACACACACACACACACACACACACACACACACACACACACACTGAAGTCATGAAGTCATGCAGAGAATGCAAGGCACTTGAGCAATAACATTGTGTTCAAACCTGGTGCATTCCTTCCAGGTGTAGCAAGACACACCCTTAGGTGTGTGTGTGCGCGTGCGCGCCAGTTTGGGTGTCTTTGGGGCGTGGTGATAATTGGTGTGTGTATGCATCCGTATAATTGAGATGAGTGAACTATAGGACACAATAGGTAGGTGTGTGTGTGTGTGTGTGTGTGTGTGTGTGTGTGTGTGTGTGTGTGTGTCCATTCTTGTGTCACTGTCTCCTAAGCACATTCCTGTCCGAGGAGTGGTGTGTATGTGTGGATAGTGGGAAAGAGGTAGAAAGATGGACATGGTGTATAAGTTTGTGTTTTGCAGTGTGTGAGATCATGGCCAAGTAAATGATTAGTTGATTAGTCGATCAACAGAAAATTAAATTTTTTAGACACATTTTTTAAAGGGGGGGGTCTCTCTCGTTCCACCTTCTCAAATGTGAATATTTTCTGGGTCCTTTAGTCTTCTATGACAGTAAACTGATTATCTTTGGGTTGTGGACTGTTGGTCAGGAGGACAAAAGAAGACATTGGATGTCACCTTGGACTTTGGGGGAAAAATTATCCACATTTTTCACCATTTTGTGACATTTCATAGACAAGACAACTAATCAATTAGTCGAGAAGATAATCATCATATTCAACAACAAATATAATCATTAGTTGCAGGCAGCCCTAGTGTTTAGCGTTGGTAGGTCGAGTGACTGCTGAGTTCCTCTCCTCTAAACTAATATCTATCTGAACCTTGACTTCTGACTTGACTGGGTGTGTGTGTGTGTGTGTGTGTGTGTGTGTGACTGTGTGTGTGTGTGTGTGTGTGTGTGTGTGTGTGTGTGTGTGTGTGTGTGTGTGGAGAGAGATCAAACAGCTGACCCCAATAGACCCCATTAGGGCCGCTCTCTCCTCCTATAGCAGTGCAGCAGTAAAACAGTAGTATATCTGCATGGGAGGAGACATGCTGGACAGCTTAAGCAGTTCCAGACAGACTCAGTTCCTCCAGCATACAAACAACATTCTGAGGACCAGGATCTTCATCACACACAAGACTAAACACACCAGCTGCATGCCCACACAGCCAGTCTGTCCTGGTGACCAGCAGATACCCTCTGACCAAGGTTTCTCTGAACTCCAGTTTAGTTTCAGAATGAGATCTTATCAAGTGTGGCTGCTCCAGAGAAGAGCATGATCCCCACTAACTGAGACCCAGTAGATTTGTTATATTAGACCAAATTAAATTCCAGTGGAGGGTCTGGACTCCTCTCCATCCACTGGAAGGGACAAATCAAACCATCACACAGTGAAATCAGAGAAAGCTGCAGTCACCAGCGTTATGGCCTCTCTGTCCACCAGCTGCAGTATGGCTCTGTGCGGCTGCGTGAACAGACCCACACCCATGTAATCTTGTCAGACCCATGCGGATCCGGCAAAAATAGAAAGGGTGCGTATTTCTGCTGCACCACATGTATTGCCCATCTATTAACATGGGCGAGAGTCGGTTCCGGTTCTGGTGGACATTGGGTTTTAGGTCTTCTCTCTCATCTCTTTGGTTTCTTTGGTTTATACTATAAACCATCACAGACTGGCTGCTTTGTGAACATGAGCTGCTGTGTGAGGTTTACCGACCTCACAGTCATTTCTGGCTGTTGAAGTTGAGATGTTTCAAACAGCCTTCTGAGGTCACCAATAAGTTGCCTAGTGCAGCGTTAAACAGTGCAGCACGAGTAGAGTACATGTTAATATCTAATAGTGACAGGCCTGCGATCAATTTCTGCTCCTATAAATGGCAGAATAGAGCAATAATACCATAGAGTATTCTTCACTGTGGCTAGTGGCTACTACACCTATGCAGCAGATGGAGGATGAGAGCAACAGGACACTGTACATGCCTACAATGTAAACTTGTTAGCGCTCATACAGTAGTTAGCTTAGCTTCCCTGGCCCACACAGCCTGCAGCTTGTTATCCCTGTCCTCAGCTCAGGTCACAAATCCTCTGATCTGTGTAGACAACACAGAGCCGCATGGACGGGCTTAACAGGCTTGACCGGCCAAAATCCTGTTTGCTCACTCACTTCAGGAATTACACTCAATTCCCTTTTTTAAATTCACTCAATTCAGCTGGTGGGTTGACTGTAGAACCACTCTTCTATCTTCTGCTTAAAGACACTGGTGGATTGACTGTAGAACCTCTCTTCTATCTTCTGCTTAAATACGCTGGTGGATTGACTGTAGAACCACTCTTCTATCTTCTGCTTAAATACGCTGGTGGATTGACTGTAGAACCACTCTTCTATCTTCTGCTTAAATACGCTGGTGGGTTGACTGTAGAACCACTCTTCTATCTTCTGCTTAAAGACACTGGTGGATTGACTGTAGAACCTCTCTTCTATCTTCTGCTTAAATACGCTGGTGGATTGACTGTAGAACCACTCTTCTATCTTCTGCTTAAATACGCTGGTGGATTGACTGTAGAACCACTCTTCTATCTTCTGCTTAAAGACGCTGGTGGATTGACTGTAGAACCACTCTTCTATCTTCTGCTTAAATACGCTGGTGGATTGACTGTAGAACCACTCTTCTATCTTCTGCTTAAATACGCTGGTGGGTTGACTGTAGAACCACTCTTCTATCTTCTGCTTAAAGATGCTGGTGGATTGACTGTAGAACCACTCTTCTATCTTCTGCTTAAAGACGCTGGTGGATTGACTGTAGAACCTCTCTTCTATCTTCTGCTTAAAGACGCTGGTGGATTGACTGTAGAACCACTCTTCTATCTTCTGCTTAAAGATGCTGGTGGATTGACTGTAGAACCTCTCTTCTATCTTCTGCTTAAAGACACTGGTGGATTGACTGTAGAACCTCTCTTCTATCTTCTGCTTAAAGACGCTGGTGGATTGACTGTAGAACCTCTCTTCTATCTTCTGCTTAAAGACGCATGGACGTTTCACTTTGCATTCTGAATCCAATTGAAAATTAAATCTAGCCCTCAAACAAAACTGGAGAACTCTTGTGTCAGTTGTGTGACATAATGCTGAGTAGACGTTTATTTAAATGTCCAAAGCTGAATATCAGTCAACCAAGTTGCGACTTCACATATTGAATCTAATATAATGTACATTTCAAGCCGGGGGCACGTGAACACATGCCAGGCTGCTGTGGACAGGAAAGCAGTGAGAATCGATTTGCTTCTTTAGCTTATTCAACATTTTTAAGGCAGTTTTGTCTTGTGAGATGGAGGAGATGCCTATGAAGTTAAGAGAGTGAGAGAGACCGTGTGAGAGAAGGGACCAGCATCCATGTGAACAGCATCTCAGAGAGCCTGTGCCAGGCCAAAGCACGCAGCAGAACCACACCTTGCTGCTGTCCCTGAATGACACACGGGCGTGCCAGACACACACTGCACTTCCCCCAATACAATCAACCTCAACTGAACAGCATTCAATAGAGCAGAAGTTTCCCCATTCCTCATTTTCACTGATGCAGAACACTGAGAAGACACACAGCTATTTGTTGGCAGCAGGGAGGCATGAAGCATCCACTCTGCTGCTGTTGGTGTCCTCCAGTCCCGAGTCTCAACAAGTCTACAGGCTCAAGTCTCAAGTCAAGTCTAAATGATTTATACCAAGTCGAGTGGGATCAAATCAGGGGTCCAGTATCAATTTAATATCGTAAAGGAAAGTAAATATCTTGGACTTGCAATGCGATATGATAAGACAAAAACTTAAGAGCATTACAAGTTTGATTTCTATAATCATTCTATAGTCATTCCGTCTCCTGGAACAAATCTCATCACTTTCAATCTGACTCATTTACACAAACACAAGATCTCAAGTCAAGACTTTAGAAACCTTTTCAAGGCATCAAAGTGCAAGTCAGAGTCAAGTCCCAAGTCACCAGAACCCAAGTCAGGTCTCAAGTCTTCTCTTCATGCATTAAGTCTTGTCTCAAGCTAAATCAAAGTAAGTAATCTTTATTTGTATAGCGCTTTTCAAAACAAAGTTACAAAGTGCTTCACAAAACATGGTACAAGATAATACATACTCAGAGGTAAAAAATAATGTATAAAATAGTATAAAACACCAAAATAAAACACAGTATAAAATAGGATCATTAAAATAATACAAATCAAATAAATAAAAACAACGACAAATGCTGTAAATGTTTAAGAGAAGGCGTTCCTGTAAAAGTGAGTTTTAAGAAGTGATTTAAAAGAATTTAGGGAGCTTCAGGGCTCAGTTTTACGCCTGGTCAAACCAGAGATCGTCTCTGGTCAAAGCAGTAACTGATGAGAACAAGCACATTTTATTTAGAAACTCAGACAAAATGAAGTATGGTAGTGAAGTATGGTATGTGAACATTTCAGTTTAGTTTGACATCCCGCTAACCATACCCCTCGGCTCAATATGATGAACATTCATTTGATTATTTAATATGATTTCGCTTATGTGACAGTGAGCCATATCATCATACAGTATATCGATATTGGGATTTTTTTTAATGATTATCGTGACATTGATTTTCAACCATATCGTCCAGCCCTAGTCCAGTGATGGTCCAAAGATGTGTCCAGTGATGGGTCCAGTGACGGTCAGTGGCTGGCTGGCCCGGTCTAAACTAAGCAACAGTCTGCCTGGTGGAACTTCCTGTCATGGCAGGAAGTCCCCCCCCCCCCCCCCATCATCTGTTTGTTTAGCTGAAACGTCTCCCCGGTCCCTCCTCTGCCCTGTCCCTGTCCAGTCTGGGGGAGGGTCAGAGGGAGAGAGAGAGTGGGGTTCGCTGAAGGCTGCTATTATCCCTGAGGTTCAATGGTGGCTTTGTTTAACCAGCCAGAGTGGGAGGGTGGGGAGGGGCGCCAGGGCAGCGACCAGCACACTGTCATAATGTTGTTACACACACGCACACACACACACACACGCACACGCACACACACACACACACACACACACACACACACACACACACACACACACACACACACACACACACACACACACTCTGCAGGGGAGATGGATAGAGTGAGGCAGAGCAGTGAAGGGCTAGAAGATGGGAAGAGAGATGAGAGTTTGGATGGATACTCTTTCAAAGTGCATTTCTTAAAAGTTCAGGAAGTCATGTGTTTAAAGTGTTCTGATAGCCGATCTAGGTAGAAACCACAGAGACTCTGTCGTTGAGGTTTCACTTGACATTTTGAATGGCGTGAACTGAAAGTCATTTGAAGAAACGAGGGGGGAGGGAGAGACTGATGCTGTGATCTGATCCCACTCACTCTGACATACAAGTTAATTCAGTCACCTGGAGTCTGTTACCTTACCGCTGCATTGTTCCATTACGGAAGCATTCTGTTGCATAGAATTGTTCTACTTTCATTATGCAAGCATCTTTACTACTAGCTCTCTAGTTTTTGTGAAGCGATACAGATCTGGTAGGAAGCAGTGGGGTTAATGGCGTGCCTCTGCCCGGGCCACGGGCTTCTCCAAAATAAAATGATCCAAAACACATTTCCCAAGAATGTCGGCTTACCAGAAGCACACAGACATGGCTTCCATCCGCTTATTTGGCGTGTGTGCGTGTGTGCGTGTGAGAGAGTGTGTGTGTGTGTGTGTGTGTGTGTGTGAGAGAGAGTGTGTGTGTATTCTGGGACGGCTGTGTTTGTGATTTCGTTAACCATTATTTCATTAAGTAT